>NC_058165.1:10718869-10803869 GCF_020080835.1 Cotesia glomerata
TTCAATTTCCAACAAAAAAAGTCCTATGGACCAAATCGCTAAGATCAATATTAAGCGAGATATTAAGCCTTGAATATATTTTTTCGTGAAATTTTGGCCGATCATTGATTTAAACTTATTAATATCTTGTTTACTTTCTCTGTTTTTTATATTTTTTCTTCAATATATTTTTTTAAGGCTAGAAAACTAAAGCAAAATTAATAATCTACAATATTTAACCTTTAATAATAATAAACATTTAATCAAACTCTTTTCTCTTTGTTTCTTCTCCGTCAGTAGGTACTTAATAATCTAATGGCAACGTTGCGATGTAACTAACATCGCGGTGATTCCCCCACCAGTTGATCAACAACGTTTGACAAAAAGTACGCGACCAGCGAAAGCTCAGTCATTGTCCGCAAATCGAAAGCCTCTCTCCTCTCCAAAAATCCCCTCTTTTACGTAACCTTGAATTAGTTTAATAAATCGCCCGCCTAATTGCAGCGCTTTCTTTGTTCTTTATTGTGTGATACTAATGCCGCAAATATCGAGAACAAAGCTCAGTGAACATTGAATGTACTCGTGTCGCATTTGTATGCTTTACGTTGCGTTACATTTTTCTATCATTTTTATTCTTGTCAAAGATGTCTGAACAAATCGGAAATAGAGTTTATAATTATTTAATTGGATTTGAAATTCATAATATTAATAATATTAAGTTACCTTCGTGTAGGGATGTATTGAATCTCTTTATTTACAAACATCAATCCTTAAAATTAAGTATACGAGCAAGTGCTAGTAGTGTGATCAGTGATACGAATGCTATTTGGGCTAATCTTTTGATTCCAACTTCTCGACCTCAGCACAGTATTAAAAAATTGGAAAAAATTCACAGTGACTACATGAAACTGAAGAATCATCGAAGTCGTGCAAAGACATCGAAAAGACAACGAAAAAATGTGGAACAGTTTAGCAAACGTCTTGATAAATTATTTGACATTGCAAATTGTGCTGCACTAAAAAATTTACCGAAAAATTTGCAGCAATTTTTGACAGATTGTCGTAAAGGAAATAGAAATATCCATCTACCAGCAATTGACGTTATACCAGAAGAAACTTCTGGAAATCTGTCTGCGATGGAAGTAGAAACTCCCAATAATGAGGAAATTGGTTAGTTCTAATATTATAATAGTTTTGTTTAATTATATTTGATTTGCTTAACATTCAGCTAATATGTTTAATTTAATTCATAAATATGTTTAATTTAATTCATAAATAGTTTTACCATTGAAAGAATTATTATTTATAAAGTTAATTTCTTTTACAGTCATTAGATCTTTCTGATACACTGATAGAAGGACTTGTTAATATTTAATAAGCTTTATTAATTGTTAATAAATGATTTTTTAACATCATGGGATTTGATAAATATTTATTAACAGCTAATTAGTATTCATTACGTAGAATTTATTAACTGTTAATAAATATTTATTAATTTATTAATAGTTAATAAATATTTGTTAACTGTTAACAAATATTTATTTAGGATAAAAAGCAAAAATAGCAATTTTCTTTTGACACTTTTTATAACCCTATAACTGGAATACATTGATAATAATTCAATTCACTTAATAAATTAACGTTTTTAATATGTAAAGATATAAAAAATAATTATGAGCTGTGATAGAATTTGGTAGTTTACAATAAATGTTATTATAATGTAATATAATTAATGCAAATAATTTATAAGGATGATTTTTGTTTATAAGCAACCTTCATATTATATGACATTGCAAGCCAAACAAATTCACTCAACCAAGTATTTATTAACTGTTAATAAATATTTGTTATCTATTAATAAATATTTATTAAATATTATTAAACGTACTTTTCTCCCTAATAAATATTTATTTAATGTTAAAAAATATTTATTAAATTAAATTATTATCTTCAAATAAATCAAATTATTAATAGTAAATAAATCCTTTTATCAGTGTAGTTATTTTGCTTACTTCGATATAACTCGAATTTTTAAGTGATTTAGTTTTATAAATTTTGCCTTTTTAAATAATATTTTTTACTTTAAAATTCTGAAAATATCTTCTTTTCTGGCCGCAATTATTAAATTTTTCTTATTTTCTGTTAGAATCATCATCCGAGAAATGATTACAAGGAGTTTTTGGAGCTGAGCTGTATCTTTTTGGGTGGTATCAAAAGTCATAGAGCCGAATTTAAAGCACCTGGTGCTTTTCATCACGCACGGTGGTTATCGAAAGCTCTCTATTGCTTGAAAATATATATGTTTAGAAACCAGTTTAAAATGGGAGGAAACGAAAAAAAAATTTTGCAGAAAATATGTGTTTTCATCGTAATATTTTATGTAAAAATATGGTTTACTGCTCCTAATGCAATAAATGCTCCAAACTCGGATTTGCAATTAGTAAAAGATCTTATTGACTACAGAAAAATACATCCAGAAATTGCAAATGCAGCACTCGATAAATTGTCTCGGCATTTGTGGTACTTACACGAAAATCTTGCTTGTTTAGCTCTTTTTGATAAAACTGTGTCAGTAGAAGAAAAAGTAAAGATCGTACAAAAAATAAATTCCCAGGTAGCGGTCAAAAATCCTAATAAACGTTTATCAGTCGCTTATGAAGAAATAACGTCGTTATCTGAGAAAAACATAAGCGATTTTGTTTATCCAAACTCGTTGTTTATTTTTGAGCAATTTGAGCTCCCCTATGAATTTTTGCATACAGATCCAAGTTTGTGGGAATCAAATCTTGAGTATAAACGATGTTATGATACATTCAAAAAGTTAAAAGTAGTAAACGATACTGCGAAAAGAGGAGTAGCGCTAGCCGAAAGTTTTAATGAAGTATTGACTTATAACGAAGATGAAAGACAAAGAATTTTTCAAACTGTTCAGCACTATCGATCTCAATACACATCGTGTAAAAAATCACAATATATTGATAATGAATTAATCTAACAATTCATTTTTCTGCTTTCAATAATAATTAATTGGTATTGTTGTTTTCATTTTTATTAAATACTTATTGTTGTTAATATAATTCGAACTATTATAATTTAATAAACTGTTAATAATATATAAATTATTTAAGTGTAATTGAATTCATAAGTTTTATGCAGAAACTCGTAAATCCATTATTTATTAAAGATTCTTAAGATATAAGCTTTTATAATGTAAGATACTCATCATATCCTGTTTTTCTAGCCTTAAAAAATATATTGAAGAAAAAATAAAAAACAGAGAAAGTAAACAAGATATTAATAAGTTTAAATCAATGATCGGCCAAAATTTCACGAAAAAATATATTCAAGGCTTAATATCTCGCTTAATATTGATCTTAGCGATTTGGTCCATATGACTTTTTTGGTTGGAAATTGAATTTTCTACAAGTTTGTCATTTACATTTTTTCCGTAGCTCTTGATATTTCCGAGATAAATGCGAAAAAACGCCAATTTTATGAAAAAATCAGGTTCAGTGGCCCGTACTGCCTCGCCAGTGTGAGTTACGACTTTGCGGCAATGGGCACTTTTGTAGAACATTCAATTCTAAGAAAAAATCATCTTCGATCAAAGTGATCCCATGAAATGCCGCTGAGCTTTAGAAATTCAAAAATTAAAAATCAAAGTTTTTGTGTATTTTCAATGGGAAATATTCACATGCCTTGGTCGAGGACGTTAATTAATATTAAGAGCTCAAACTTTCAGGGAATTTTTTTTTGGGTATTTCCAACAAGAATTCACGATGGGACCGAAAAAAAAAAAAATAAAGTAAAAAAAAAATCATCCTAATATCCCATGTGTACCATGTGTTATAGATTATTATTTTTTGCCCGATTGCCCTTGCGTGGTTTTCCGGATGATTTCTTGCGAAATTTCTGAGTTTTCTTGCGATGAATTGTTCTTGGTTAGTGAGCTCATTGTCAATATAAATGTGAGTATCTTTTAAGGCTGTTTTCTTTGTTGATATAATCTTGGACTTGACTTCGGTGTTCTCAAGTGTTACTCTGCAGATGTTGCGATTTTTTCCTAGGGTCTCTACGTTTGTTATAACGTTTTCGATCTCAAACTTTTCCATCAGGAACTTCGCTGTGATCTTAGCCGCTTGAGTTGGATCTTGTGCACTAGTGAGTCCCTTGATTATAATATTTTTGCTTGTTGCTCTTTTGTCCTCTTTCTCAAGTTTTTTCAGACTCTTAACAACGTAATTCAGTTTGTCTTGGATCTCAGCAGATGGGTGTACAGATGGCGTTCTATTTTTACTTTCTAGTTTCTCGGTGCGGGTTTTTAATTTTTGTAATTCCTCCTCAAGGCTTTTGAATTTCGTGCTGTTTTGCTCTCGTAATTTTGCGATCTCGTTGTTGACAGTTTGTAGTTGAGTTGCCTGCTCACTCTTGAACTCCATTATTTGGGTGCTGATTTCTTCCCTTGATTTTTGGATTTCCCGTAGGAGTGTTTGCAAAGTGACTGTCTCAGATTCCGTCATACTTTTTTCTTTTATGGGGCTGATGTCAGGTTCAAAAGGCGGAAGTATTTTAGTAGTTGGATCCGAGACTCCTGTTGGGCTGGAGTGTGAAGCAATTGATATTTTTTTCCTTACTGTGAGGTGTGAGGAGAACAAGTCATTGAGCTCCTGGATCAAACTTTCTTCCAAATCTCTCTTCCTTTTATTTAGGTAGTCTTTTATAGAGCTGGCGGAGCTGGATCTACTTTTTGCTAGTCTTTCAGCGTTGGAGAGTCGGCCGGGTTTACCTTTTGGGATTTGTTCGCGGCTCACATGTTTATTCAGCAACTGTTGGTTAGGAAGTGATTCGGTTGGTGGCGTGAGGCCGATGTTGTTATTATTATTTTTGTCGTTGTCAGCGACCATAACCTCAACTTCATATATGCTCTGCAAAATAAGTTTGCGTTTGTTTATATGGCAAGATGCAATTTAGATTATTATTTGCACTTGAAAACCCGATTTTTTCACGTATTTCAAAATTAAAATTTAAAAAATATGCGCTGTAACGGGGTGGTTAGCCCTGTCCAATTGGTCACCCCTTTCCTCTTTGAAAAGGGCGCCACTGGGATTTTATACTCGGTGTCCCAGAAACTGGGGAGCATGAGAAGGAAAGATCGGGTCGTGAGAAGTTGAGAAAGGCTGAAAAATTAATACTGAGAAACAATTATTAACAATTTAATTATTTATTCAATGTAAACAATTTTATTTTAACAAAATTCCTTAATAATATTACCCTTAAAATTAACCTATCAATTACTTAATTGTGAGGACCTCTCACCTACTCAGGCACTTGCCAAAACTTACAACTAAATATCCTTAAATTCTTTCAACTATAGATCATTACGCATCTATCTTCTTAATTTCTTAACTCTACATAGACCATTACGCATCTATCCTTAATTTCCTAATTCAATCATAGACCGTTACGCATCTATCCTTAATTTCCTAATTCAATCATAGACCATTACGCATCTATCTTAATTTCTTAATTTAATCAAAGACCATTACGCATCTAGATTCTTAATTTCTTAAGCCCTCGTCCATCTGACGGAATAACTCACAACATAATTTTCCATATAAAATCATCCACCGGACGTTAACTTCATTTCTCAAAATTTTTTAATTATTCATACATCTTAATTACCAATAAAACTATATCCCAAAACTTCGTATTCTCCAAATTTACCAAAATTACGCCCAACAATTTCGTAATACGAAATTCCGACCTTCAATTTTAATTCATTAATTCATCTTACTTAACTAAATTCATTTTCAACTTACTTAACTAAATTTTCAACTAAAATTATCAATCAATTTATTCTACTAAACTCACTAATTTATTTTATTTCTCAATCTCCACTAATAATCTTTACAAAATCCACTAAATACTTTTATTGACAAAGTTCATTACTCATCTTCTAAATTTACTAGATTTATCAATTCTTCTTAGCTAATTTCTCTAATCAATTATTCTTAAACTCAATAAATTTCTTAATAAATTCATTCGCTAAATTAACTACTTTAATTTCCTAAAAAAATTCTAAATATCAACTGTTATAATCCTAAGCGTCTTAACAAAATTCTCAGCCATAGAACTCTCTAGAATGACCTTCACTGACTTAATTACGCATTTTCATTTCTTATTCAAATTTACTTTTCTTTATATCTCGAAAATTATTAACTAAATTAATTTATTATAGCCAGCAGGCCTATAATAAATTACTGATTAAATTATCTACAGTAAATTCACAAATAAACTATTAATCTCATTCTTTTAAAATAAATATCCAATAACAAAAACTAGCTAAATGACCTTGGCGCATGAATTTCTAAAGTAAAAAACTTGCTAATATAAAAATGACCGCTCGAGAAATTGATTTTAATTATTTCAGCCTCTTAATTAAATTAATAATCAATTTTGGCCTAAAATAATCTAGAATACCTGACAACTGAAACCGGTACTCCAGCGATGAAATCTTTTCCCAGTAGAAAGAAAATGACGGGATCAGCTCCACTGTGCCTACTGACTTCCAAGGCTCTAGAAACTCGTATCTCCAAATTACACCCAGCTCCCCAATCTTATCCTCGATCAATTTATCCTAGAAATTCCAGTAAATAAATATTTCGAATAAGACGAAGATCGTCAGCCAAATGGCCTAACGACAAGTAATTTTTAACAAAATACCAGACAATAAAATTTAATCGCTTCGTTCCATTCGTGAAGCCTTAAGAAATCAACTACTTACTTGTCTTAGAAAATTATCCCACGCTGGAACACAGTTACCCAACGTACTCGCAAAAATTTGCCGGAAGAAAGAGGCTCTTGACACAACACCCGGCGTTTTTATAACCTCTGCTCGTGCTCTCCAACTTTTCTATCTTCGCTCCTGCGCTTTATTTTCCGGGGACAGCGGTGGGGACTCCGCGATACATACGACCCGGTGACGAGTCGTACAACTTGTCAAAAATCGAAAGGTAAGGGAAAGCCCTGACCTACCGTGCGTTAATTAAGTGGTCGATAATGACCCCGGGAAGTTTGATTTTCCCTGTTACAGCGCACTGCGTATTACTTTTTTCACCACATAAGTTTCCACGTTTATGAGAACACAACCATTCCGTACATTAGTTATCCCCACTCCTTAATTAGATTGAACTTTTGATTTGTTCAAAAGATAGCTCTTTTACGATTACCTTTACATTAAAATATCTTGCAAACTATTAAAAAGTAGTTGAAACAAATAGCAAATAAAATGTAGAGAAAAGATTAATAAACAAAATGAGCCAAACCCGATGTCTCTATATGACAAATAGTCTACGAGATATGAATTTTTAATGTAGAAAACACGACTTCATTCGAAAACTCAATTAAAACTCCGCGAAAAATTGATCGATTTGGCTGTAATAAATAAAAAAAAATTTTTGGGCTTAGCTGAATTTTTTCCGTGTGGTATATGGATATATAAGGTGACAGCTTTAATTAAAAAAAAAAAATTTTTAATCGATCAATTTTTCGCGAAGTGACAACTATTTGTTTATAAGCGCTCAAGTGGAACATCGTTGCTATCTTTTCAACAAGTAAAAAGCCCCGTCTCATTGTTTAGAAATTTTCTTAACTAACTCATTTACCTATATTTTAAAAATAAGAACGACTTCGTAGGACCGTCCTCAATGTAAATCGGCAGGCATTTTTTTGCAGGCTGACTGGACTATTTTCTCAGCACTTAGTAACCATTTATGTTGTGAAAAAATTTATCCAAGTAACAAGCTGCATTTCAAGAAAATTCAAGATTAGATTAAGAATTACCATTGACCTATTCAGTTCAAGAATATCGATTTAACATTAATTCTGCTGGTTCTCTAGTTTTGTTTTGCGAATTTAAATATTTCATTAATAAATATAAATCGTTCATCAAAGTTTACTATGAATTCACAACCAATAATTAAATTTATATGAGATTGTATTTTTTAATCAAATAAAGTAAAATTTGACATTATTTGTTCGAAAATTTAATTTAAAGTACCATTAGTTTAATGACAATAAATTTATATGAGCTGAATATATTAAATTATAGTATGTTATTATAAATGATAATATATTGTTATAATAATAGTCAAAATAGCTTCCAAGAATCTCAAATCATCAAAATTGGGTCAAAATTTAGTTTTTGGAAATCGGATTAAAAGCAATAAATAACCAACTTTCAATTAAATATTATTTTTTAAAAGCTCACTTACAATTTCATTTTTTTTTCTATAAAGTTTATATTTTTATTCTTTCTTTTCTTTTGATGGCTTTGTTACTCTTTTCGAAATCCTGAGAATTTTTGACACGAAATACAATATTTTTATGATAAGTTTATTTTTTGTTCGATTACAAATGAGTCAATTCATTTCCACATTGTGTTGTTAAAAAAAATCTATTTATAGTAGACTTTCAAAAATCTTACGTAATCATTAAATCATAAATAGATAAATTTGATTTAAGAATTATCCAAGAAATAGTATTTTATTATAAAACTTATAATAAAATAAAAATTAATGCTTTATTTTATATTAAATATTAAACATTATTCGTATATTAAATAGTTTTCTTTTGTCATTTGTAACGTCCACATTTTCAAAATATAATTATTTAATTAGTCCCTGGCTTGAAATTTGCTCGCCGAAGTCCAGGGTCTTAAACGAGGATCACATTATAAATAACAAAATATAAACAAAACACTTCATTTTAAATAAATCAAAGGAAAAGGAAACCTCTTTATTGGCCTGATCATGTTAATGAACGATAAAAACAATATAAGCAAATTAAACAATATAAACAATACATTAGAACACTCTTTTCACACATATTCGCGGTTCAAAATCATTAACGCGGTTCAAAATAAAGAAACAATATAAACAATATAAGCAATATACACTAATACAATAGAAACTTTCTATCTAAACATACACGACGGTATTCACGGTTCAAACTCAAAAACGCGGTCTACAAAATACTAATTTCCGTTTCGTAAAATTCACAATTCTTTATTATTTTAATCGTAATTTCTTTCATTCTCTATCCATTCGTCGCTTTCCCATACTAAATCTTGTTAGCAACTTAGAATAATTTTCCCAGTCTCTTAATTTCTTTTACAAATAATTTCTTTTGCTCGCTAAATTCTGCTCGGCTTCAAAATAATTCCTCACACTCTTAAATTTCTAATTTAATCAACTTTGGTAACAACAATATATTATTATTAACTAAATAAATACAATAATTAAATAATAATCACCGCAATAATCATAATAATTGTTTCTATTAATATTTAAATAATTAATAAAAATAAACCAAAATACTCAAATACAAAAAGTAAATTGAATTAAAAGTTTTCAAACTTATCAAGCCTGATGACAATATATAAATCTTACAAGTTGGACTTATTATCGTGATCAAAGAGAAAGAGCCTGAGAAAGAGCTGGAGAAAGAGCCTGAGAAACGGCTGTCATATCTAAGGATACACTTTCATCACAGAGAAGTATTTATAAACTTGTAACGTCCACGTTTTCAAATAAAACTATTTTCACGGATAAAGTCCCAGATTCGTTGGGAGATCACGGACGTGGTTGCTCCTGTATCCATTAATGCATGGATTTTTACATTTCCGAGTCTGATCTCGGCAAATGGACGTTTATTGCCAGGTTTCAGTGTTCTTGGCTGGAAGTGCCCGCCTGAGGCTCTGGATTGATCGGGGCAACGTTCGTTCTTTGGGGTGGTACTCCCTGTGGGGTCACAGGCCGGTTTTGGGAAAGCGTGCCGGACCTCGCGGCGTTTCCCTGGTATGGGCAACAATTGCAAGAATACGTGTCCAGTCTTCCGCATCGCATACAAAATTTCCCCGCCCGATTTGTACATTGTTCTCTGGTGTGCCCCTTTTGGCGGCATCGCCAGCAACAATTTCGCCAGTTATACTAAAAAATCTCTACGGGTGCCGATTCGACGGGTTTAGCGGGCTTTCGGTTGAACAAAGTTTCCGGGCTGTTTGTTTGGTCTCTTTGACTGCGGGGGTTTTCTCTTGAGCAACGAGTTGCTCGTACTCTCTTGCAAGTCGTAAAAGTTCTGGGACACTAGCAAACTCGGTGCGCTTCATGTAACGTCGATATTCCGGTCTCATGTTTTGATATAGCCCGATAAGACGGGCCGCGTTTGACATCTGGCCATGTCTTCGCATCAAGGTTCGCAGTCTTGTTGCGTATTCCGCCGCAGTCTCGGTTGCTCCCTGAACGCTGTTCCAAATCTGCTCTTCCAGCTCGAGTTCGAGGCCCGGAGGTAGATAAAAAGATTTCAGGTCCGACACAAAATCTTCCCAAGAGACCCAATCTCTCTTGTTGTTGCGATACCAGAGGAGAGCCTTTTCGCGTAACAGTATTGGAATGCATGTTAGCAAATGGTCCATCTCGAACCTATAACTTTCTGCCATTTTCTCCAGCCGTTCCAAAAAGTCTTGAACATCGCGTTCCCTTTTGAACACGACGTTCCACTTTCGAACGAGATCCATCCTGCGGAGTTCAACGGAATCATCCCCAAGCACCGAGTGATGATAATGGTCGTGCCTGGGTGCTCCTGGTAATGGGGTGCCGGCCCTGGTTAGGCTCACGTGGTCGACCATACGTCCTGACCGTCGGTTTCCGTCTCCGCCTCCTCACCGCTCATTCTCCAAGCTCAAAAAGCGATCACGATTATTGCCGTGGGCGTTTATGCGGGCCTCTCGCTCCGCCTTTTTTCGCTGATCGGCTGCGTACTTCATCCGTGCTTCCCTCGCGTCGAGCTGAAGTTCGTAAGCTCGTTGTTCCTTATTTTCCCGCAAGAGTCGAACCCGTATTTCCTGGCGCAATCGTTCGCGTAGCTCCCGGTCGGCTTGTTCTGCGGCCTCGCGAGCTACCCTTTCCTGCTCTCTCTTTTCTTCTTTCTTTTCAGCCTTCTCCCTAGCTTCGCGTGCTAACCGTTCGCGTTCCTCCCGTTCTAACCTCTCCTTCTCAACCTGCTCCTTTTCCTCCGCCTCGATCCGCTCCCGTTCTTCCGCTTCGATCTCCGCTCGCAAACTTTTCTCGTGGGCCCGTCGTTGTCTGGCAGTCTGGACCTTGGGTAACGCATTATCGCCCTCTGGGTCCTCGTCTGAGAGGTGCTCGTCATCATTCTCGGGGTCATCATCCTCTGTCTCCTCGGGCAGGATGTCCAGGTTGTCTAATTCGGCCTTAGATTGGTCGAGGTCGATCAACAGTTGGTCATATCGACCGGCGCGCCCCGCATTCACCGCTCGTGATTTATTAAGTTCGGTTCTTAGTAAGAATCTTAACTCCGGCAACGTCGCCTTTGGCTCGATTGCCACCTGATATTTTGCTAGCTCGCTAATGACCGCGTCCTTCCTGAGCGACCATAGCCACGTTCCCGTTCTCTTACTCATCCTGGTGATGTAATGGGGGAAAAACTAACTAAAACAAAATCGCAGTACCCAAAATTCCCGTTACCATGAAAAACAAAAATTACTGTCCCTGTTCGAGCGCCAAAAATTTTTAACGGATAATTTTCCCGGTTTTGTTACGTCGGGTTTATTCGTGCGCCTGCTACCTTCCTTGGACCTGACTACCGTTTCTCAGGTTCCCTACTCCGGAATGGGTAATCCACGCGACCGCAGCCTTTCTTGGATATGACTTCCGTTTCTCAGGTACCCTCTCCGCCTGTCAGTAAATGAACCAAAAGTCCTACCACAGTGCGACAAAACCTAATTAACCGACAGAAGACGGTAACAAGTATAACAACTATAAATTCGGCGAATTCAACGACCCCCTTGCTCGATTTTTATCTCGCTGGAGTCCAGGGTGAAAAGGGAGGTGTTGGATTAATGCTAAATCCCAGATTACACTAGATTTAAATATCAACTTAGGAAGTAAGTAAATAACAATGCAAACAAATCAAATAAAAATAAACCAAAATACTCAAATACAAAAAGTAAAATCTGGGTCATACCCCTCTTTCCTCAGAAAGGAAAGTGGTGAACTTCGTTTGCCACTTTTCTTTTGGTCCATTCTTCTTTATTTCTGAAGATCGGTCAACATCCCATTGGTCTTTAACATCTCCATGGTTGTGAAGACGATGAAAACGCGGTAAATGGCTGTCGCACGCCATATCATTCAGCTTACAACCAAAAAAATAATTTTTCTTTTCACGGTTTCAGGTCAATAAACAGGCTCGGTGCTAATAAAACTATGTAACTAACTAGACTCTCGAATTTACGTTTGATATATTTTGAAACTTGGGGTCTTTACTCGGTTTTACGCGGATATTCTTTCGGTGTCCTCATCGCTGAATCTGGTTCACAATCGGGACCTCGGATGGATCTTCCTCACGGTTGTTCTACGGTGATGCGTCGTGGTTCAAGTTCTGCTCATACTCGGCTTCGGATTCAACTTCAGGTGCCTGCCCACGTGGTGGCACACAGGACTTTCTCAGGTTCCTGCCCACATAGTGGCACACAGGACTTACTAAGGTGCTTGCCCACATAGTGGCACACAGGACTTTCTCAGGTGCCTGCCAACATAGTGGCACACAGGACTTTCTCAGGTTCTGATTTAAACAAGTTCCTCAACTTTGTGGCTATTTCAGTGACTGGTGATTCTTGATGACGATGACTCATGCTTCCAGGGCCTGGTCTCATCTTTGAATTGTTCAGTGCACTGCAGACACTTATAAGTTTAGGTACTGGTTTAGATCAGAGATTCATGGTTCTAATTCGTGTTCTTTTCGACGACACATTCACATCCCGGCTAATCACGTTTTGGAACGATTTTTGTCTTGTTCCCCAAATTCCAAAAGATTTACAATAATATTCATTTCAACTTCATCACGTGGCCCGTTACCAAAAAAATTGATCATGTCCCTGTTCGAGCGCCATCTGTAACGTCAACGTTTTCGAATAAAACTATTCTAATTAATCCTTGGTTCGAAATTTGCTCGCCAAAGTCCAGGGTCATAAACGGGGATCACATTATAAATAACAAAATATAAACAAAACACTTCATTTTAAATAAATCAAAGAAAAAGAAAACCTCTTTATTGGCCTGATCATGCTAATGAACGATATAAACAATATAAGCAAATTAAACAATATAAACAATATACACTAATACAATAGAAACTTTCTATCCAAACATACACGACGGTATTCACGGTTCAAACTCAAAAACGCGGTCTACAAAATACTAATTTCCCAATAAACCTCCCCCCCCCCTTTCAGGGTGACTAGCCGGTATCCCTGTGGGGTCCTAAACTCTACCCTGAGAGCAAGTGGAGAGTATCCTCCTCGCTCCCACCTACCCGGCTTATGATTACCTAGCGTACCTCAGCTGAAGGCCTCGGCACGGGGAGTCGGACTATCATCCGGTCAGTCTCCGATACTTACCTGGGTCTTGGTTAGACTCCAGGTAGAGTATCATCCTCTCGAATTACTTGGTGAAGAGTATTCACCCGAGTGATTCTCCCGAGAAAGAATTGCTTGTCAAAATTATTTTCAAAATGGAACTTAACATATTTTTAAATCATCACTACAAACGAAACATCTTCGCCATCTATCGAGGCTCGCGCAAGCTCAACGATCATCAAAATAATTCTAGTTTTTATTCTACAAATAATTGTTCACAAAATTATTTTCTATTTTAATCGCCATTTCTTTCATTATCCATCCATTCGTTTCGTAAAATTCACAATTTTTTATTATTTTAATCGTCATGTCTTTTATTATATATCCATTCGTCGCTTTCCCATACTAAATCTTGTTCGCAACTTAGAATAATTTTCCCAGTCTTTTAATTTCTTTTACAATTAATTTCTTTTGCATGCTAAATTCTGCTCGGCTTCAAAATGACTCTCACACTCATAAATTTATAATTTAATCAACTTTGGTAACAACAATATATTATTATTAACTATACAAATACAATAATTAAATAATAATCATCGCAATAATCATAATAATTGTTTCTATTAATATTTAAATAATTAATAAAAATAAACCAAAATACTCAAATACAAAAAGTAAAATCTGGGTCATACATTCTTATTTTTGCTTGGTAGGAGAATTATAATATGTCAGTACAGTTAACGGTTAGAACGACAATTATAAAGTTATAAAATTAACAAAAGATACTCTGATAAGATTGAAAATAAAGGTGCAACTTCATCTCACAGAAAAAAAGATTTCTTGACTGGAGAATAAAATTGTTGGCTCAAGTAAATTTTCGGGTGCCCGAAGGAAGACCGAAGTTGTCTTGGCCGAAGGAAAAATTTTTCTTGAAATTCTATTTTTGGTGGAAGTAATTTTTCTTAATTCAAATTATTATAAATACTTGATACAATAAATTTTTATATTGGATCAAGATTTTTAGATACTTAAGGGAAGCAGTGCCACCAACTTCAGCTGAGAAAAAAATTTTCTCACCTTGAGAAAATTTTTCTCTTGAATATTTGATACCCATTTTAGATTATTTTAGCACGAAATTATACATATTGAATGAAAAAAAATGGTTTAATACTATTTGATCTTCCCATTTGACATATTCGTCAATAAATATTAATGAAAATTTATTATCGAGATATTTAATTTTTTGGAGCAAGAGAAAAATTTTCTCAAGACAAGAAAATTTACTTCTGTCAAGAACTTAATTTTTTGGAGCAAGAAAAAAATTTTCTCAAAACAAGAAAATTTTCTTGATTTAAATAAATTGTCTTGGATCAAGATACGTATTTCTGGAAGCAAGAGAATAAATTCTGTTGGAATAAGTGAAATTTCTTGTGCCAGAAAAAAAATTTTTTTTCGCCCAAGAAAATAATTAGCAAGAAAAATATTTTCTTGGTTCAAGTGAACCATTCTTTCTGTGCGGCAACAGTTGCATTGGTCTGAAACTGTCTAGTTTCGGTTGGCTCAACAGGCATTGAAACTCGCATTTTCAATGCAGGTTATATGAAAAATTTATTTTTTTTAACATTTGATTTTTTCTTCCAAAATTAAAATTTTTAACTTCCCGCTAAGAAAATTGAAAATTTTCAAAAATCGGAAAGTTATTAGTCTTACCCCGTTTTTCGAAAATCGAGTTTTCATCATATCTCGACGTTTTGAGGTCCTAGGAAGCTTCCCTGACTATTCCTGCGAGGCTGTCACTATGTCTGTATGTGTGTATGTGTGTGTGTATGTGTTTTTTTTCTTTTTTTTTTTTTAGGGGGGGGGGGAATCCTTTTTGCGGATTCCAGGCATAGCTGTTTGGCCTGGATATGTGACGACTCGACGCAGCGTCATACTAAAACTCGACGCTAACGCCCCTACTCACTAAACCCTAAACCCCTTTTCTTCTTTCCTCTAATCCCTCATGGAAACCGCCGTCAGGCATTACTTCGTGAGGGGAGGATCTAGCTACTGCTATTCCTTCTGGTGGCTAAGGTGTTATTTTTCCTTCCTTCTAGTTTCTGTCATTTGCCCTTTTTCTTTCAATGGAACGCAGCTCTGTAAGCACTTCGGTGGTAAACGTGCTTATGGCGTTCCAGGCAGCTTCGGATGACAGCATTTCTTCTACTATTGACTCTGGTGTGATTTTCTTGTTCAGGATCTTCTCTAACTCATCACGCTGTGGGTTAAAACGAGGGCACTCAAAGAAAACGTGCTCCGCATTTTCAGCAACTCTTGGGCAAGACGGACACTCTGGGCAATCATCGTGCTTAAAGCGATAAAGGTACTCCCGGAAACAGCCGTGTCCTGACAACATCTGGGTCAGATAGTAGTTGGCCTCGCCGTGATTCCGGTTAAGCCAAATGTCGATCCGAGGTATGAGGCAGTGCGTCCACCTACCCTTCTCTGCAGCATCCCATTGTAGTTGCCATCGGCCTATGCTGTTCTGCCGTTCTTCAATTCTAAGTTCTTCAGGGCTCAGTGCAGTTGACCTTTTTCGTTAGTAAAGGGCTCGTCTTTCATCTGCTAGAACTCTAAGAGGTAGGGTTCCGGCAATGACACACACTGCTACTCCTGATATAGTGCGGAAGGCACTAGCTACTCGTAGGGCACTCAGTCAATATACTGGTCCAGCTTTTCTCTATGATTTTTGTGTTTCCAGTGCATCAGCTCAAATGGATACTCCGTAAGTGAGCACTCATGTGACTACTGATGACAATAGTAGCCTCCTGCTCTGCATTGGGCCTCTGATGTTAGGCATCAGCCGTGCGAGACTAGTCCTCACTACTGACGCTTTGGCACTGACGTGTTCCACCTGCTGCTTGAAGTTAAGTCGGGCATCCAGCATCACTTCCAGATAATGGATAAATGGTTGTGATGTGATTTCTTGTTTTCCGAGTCTCAACTTGATTGTTTCTACCGTTTTTCTACCGGTGATGAGCACTGCCTCGGTTTTATGCTTGGCTAGTTGCAAGTTCACCATGTCCATCTACAAATTGACTCATCTGAATGTAATATCAAATGCCATTTCTATCTCTTCGAGGTACTTTGCGACGATCACGACAGCTACGTCATCCGTATATGCTACAAGTTTGACTCCCGTAGGCAATGCTATTCTCAGGAGGCCATCATACATGATGTTCCATAGCAGAGGACCTAAGACTGAACCCTGTGGCACTCCTCCGGTAATTTCGTACACTTCCGTACCGTTTTTCGTGTCATATTTCAGGACCCTATTCGTGAAGTAGCTCGCTACCATTCTGCGAAGGTATCCTGGTACGTTTTTTTCTTCTAGAGCCCGCATAACGCAGTCCTAGTTAGCGGGGTTGAAGGCATTCTTGATTTCCAAAGCAGCTACCAAGCAGTATTTCTTCTTTCCACCCTTCCATCTCGTTCCGGCGATTGCATCCTGAGCTGTATCAACAACCAATTTGATCGCATCCAGAGTTGACCGTCCTTTTCGGAAACCAAACTGGTTCTCTGCCAGGAGTGGATCGACTACAGCCTCTATTCTCTGATAAATTATGAGCTCGAATATCTTGCTAGCCGTGTCTAACATGCAGAGTGGTCGGTAGGATGATGGTTTTTCTGGCGACTTTTTCCCCTTCAGAAGTAGCACTAGCCGTTGCTGTTTCCACTTCTGGGAAAAAGTCCCTTCCCTCAGGCATGTATCGTTAACGTCCAGGAATAATGTCGGTGCTGTCCTAGGGATTGATTTCAAGGCAATATTAGGGATTTCGTCCCTACTTCTGGTATTGTTGATCTTATCCACAGTTGAACGAACCTGCTCATCTGGGACGTCCTGCTTTATGCGACGCAGAATTTCGGCATACTTTGTTTTCTCGGCTGGGCGGATGATCAGTGCGTCGGGTCCGATCCATTTGCGTAGTTTTTTCCGCTTATGCTCTGGCCTGGACTCCTTCGACGGCTGCTTTGAGATTTGCTCTCCAGCTAGCTTCCTCTTCTTAGATTGTACTTTTTCCCAATCAGACGCCTTCTTAGGTTCGTCATTCTGCTCTGCTACTCGTTGCGGAGGGCTTTTTTTCAAGTCCTTCTTCTTTGTGACTTTGTCGGTTGGCTCTGGCGAGTTTCGGTCCTTTCTCTTTCCAGGCCTTGTGCCATTTTCACCTTTGTCCTCAGCAGAAAATTCGCCGTCACCATCGGCTCCAGTGTCCATTGCTTCTTCAGTCTCAACTTCACTTTGAATGCGTCATCGTGATGACTGCCATTCCTCGTCCAGTTTCTTGAATCTTCCAAGAGCATTGACTACACCGGTTGTCTTGGTCTTTATCTCCTTGCGGATATTGACCTTTGTTTGGACAAACTCTTGCAGCTCAATAGTCAGCTTTTCAAGGTGCTCCAGCGCTTGC
Source organism: Cotesia glomerata (assembly GCF_020080835.1). NCBI lineage: Eukaryota > Metazoa > Arthropoda > Insecta > Hymenoptera > Braconidae > Cotesia > Cotesia glomerata. The sequence continues at coordinate 10,736,732 of NC_058165.1, forward strand.
GTTCTCTTCATTTCAGCGCTTACTTCAATTGCTGTTTGTTGGGCATGAAGCCCGTTTCCACTCTTGTTTGTTTCCTGGAAATCACTCATAGTTTTTGATTTACCAGCGCATCGTACGGAGTGGAGCGGGTTGTCATAACTAGGAACGGGTGTACCCTCGGAGATAGTACTCCTACCCCAGTTCCCTGAAGCCTAGTCGACACTTAGCCAGTCCCGGAATACACGGACGGACTAGACTCACTCGGGGCGGTGAAGATTCCGATCTCTAACACTCACTGCGTACTTCCTGATCAAGGCCCGAAGTGACTGGCTCCTGATCCACTGCTGCAACTTACACCTTGACAGAGCGAATTCACATCAGCTGTGGCCCGCATCGTCGGAAATAATCGACACGGGTTCCCGATGCTCCTAGTGAGTTACATCAGGGAACGATCGTCTTGCTAGGTCAGTTAGTGTGACCAACCCATTATAGGGGAGTTTTGTCCACGGGAGCGTATTTTATTTGGCTCTTACCCTCTGTATCTCATCAACTAAGAGACTTAGCGTCATCCAAAGACAACGAGCGTTCTCCCATCTGCTACAGGGAGACGCGCCTGGTAGCAGTTTTTCCTCTGCCGCAGGTGTGTGTGTGTGTGTGTGTGTGTGTGTGTGTGTGTGTGTGTGTGTGTGTGTGTGTGTGTGTGTGTGTGTGTTTTTTTATCTTAGGGGGGGGAATCCTTCTTACGGATTCCAGGCATAGCTGTTCGGCCTGGATATGTGGCGACTCGACGCAGCGTCATACTAAAACTCGACGCTAACGCCCCTACCCACTAAACCCTAAACCCCTTTTCTTCTTTCCTCTAATCCCTCATGGAAACCGCCGTCAGGCATTACTTCGTGAGGGGAGGATCTAGCTACTGCTATTCCTTCTGGTGGCTAAGGTGTTATTTTTCCTTCCTTCTAGTTTCTGTCATTTGCCCTTTTTCTTTCAATGGAACGCAGCTCTGTAAGCACTTCGGTGGTAAACGTGCTTATGGCGTTCCAGGCAGCTTCGGATGACAGCATTTCTTCTACTATTGACTCTGGTGTGATTTTCTTGTTCAGGATCTTCTCTAACTCATCACGCTGTGGGTTAAAACGAGGGCACTCAAAGAAAACGTGCTCCGCATTTTCAGCAACTCTTGGGCAAGACGGACACTCTGGGCAATCATCGTGCTTAAAGCGATAAAGGTACTCCCGGAAACAGCCGTGTCCTGACAACATCTGGGTCAGATAGTAGTTGGCCTCGCCGTGATTCCGGTTAAGCCAAACGTCAATCCTTGGTATGAGACGGTGTGTCCATCTCCCTGTTGTCGCGGCGTCCCACTGCGATTGCCATCGCGCGATGCTGTTCTGCCGTTCTTTAGCTCTGAGTTCCTCGGCACTTTGTGCGGTTGTCCTCTTTCGTTGGTAAAGGTTACGTTTTTCCTCAGCTAGGACTCTGAGCGGCAAAGTTCCGGAAATGACACACACTGCTTCCTCTGATATTGTTCGAAAGGCGCTGGCTACTCTTAGCGCGCTCAGTCGGTAAACTGGACATGCTTTCCTCCATGATTCTTGGATCTCAAGTGCGTCGGCCCAAATGGATATACCATATGTGAGGACCGATGTAACTACTGATGATAGCAATGACCTCCTTGTCTGCTTCGGGCCACCGATGTTGGGCATCAATCGTACTAGGTTGGCTACTACTGCTGATGCTTTGGTGGTCACGTGTTCAACTTTTTGTTTAAAGTTAAGTCGGGCATCGAGCATCACTCCCAGATATCGAATGAATGGTTGGGATGTGATTTCTTGGTCTCCGACGTTTAGATTGATCGTTTCCACCACTTTTCTGCTAGTGATAAGTACAGCCTCGGTCTTCTGTTTAGCCAGTTGTAAATTTACTGTGTCCATCCACTGGTTAATTCGCTCAAAGGTGATAGCGAACATATGTTTTATCTCATCAAGATGCTTGGCGACTATTACTACGGCTACGTCGTCCGCGTACGCTACCAGTTTGACGTTTCTTGGTAGTTTCAGTCTCAGCAATCCGTTGTACATGACATTCCAGAGAAGTGGACCGAGAACAGAACCCTGCGGTACACCTCCAGTAACATCATACTCCTTTGGACCATTCTTCGTGTCATATCTCAGGACTCTATCTGTGAAGTAGCTAGCGACTATCCTTCGTAGGTATCCTGATACGTTCATCACTTGAAGGGCTTGCATGATGCAATCCCAGTTGGCGGAGTTAAAGGCATTTTTTATGTCTAAAGTTGCCACCAGGCAATATTTCTTCGTTCCCCCCTTCCATCTGGTACTGGCGATTGCGTCTTTGGCTATACCGACAACCAGGTTGATCGCGTCCAGGGTTGATCGTCCTTTCCGAAATCCGTACTGATTGTCTGCCATGAGTGGATCGACAACTGCTTCTATCCTTTGGTGGATTATACGTTCTAGTATCTTACCGGCTGTATCCAGCATGCAGAGTGGACGATAAGATGACGGTTCTTCCGGTGGCTTTTTCCCTTTAGGAAGTAGTACCAGCCGTTGTTGTTTCCACTTCGGAGGAAAAATCCCTTCCTTCAAGCAGATGTTGTAGACGTCGAGGAATAACGCTGGCGCTGCTTTAATAGATGTTTTCAAGGCAATATTAGGGATTCCGTCCAATCCCGGTGCTTTATTATTCCCGACGCGGTTACAAGCTTCCATCAGTTCTTCTTTCGTGACAGGTGGAATATCATTCAGTTCGTCCTGTGTCAACAGATAGTTGAAAACGCGCTGTCGTGGAAACAGCGCAATCACGATCTTCTGTAAGAGTTGAGGACACGTAGGAGACGGCATTGGCTGATATTTCAGGTGTGCCATGACTACCTTGTAAGGTCTACCCCACAAGTCTTTGTCCACCTCGTTGATTAGCTCTTTCCAGCAGTTCTTCTTGCTATCCTTGATGGCTTTGTTTAAATGTCGACGAGCTTTCTTGTATTCTGCGACTAGTTCCGCTGAGTCAGGCCGCCGATAACCACGCTGAGATATTCTTCTTTTCTTGAGACACTCTTTCCGTAGGAAGCTGATGTGTTCGTTCCACCAGTGCACCGAAGGTCTTTGGTTCATGCCCCGTTTACGGGGCATGCAGGTGTCGCAAGCCTGGGTCACTCTCTTCATCAAGTCCTTGGTCATTTCTTCTGCAGATCCAGTAGTAAGCGGTTCACTATTTAGGGCAGCTACTAGAGCACCTGGGTCAAAGGATTTCACCTTCCACCCAACGATGTCAAGTTTCTTAGCCGGTCTTCTAGGATTCTGGTCCTTTGATACTTCCCAGAGAATCGCATTGTGATCGCTGGCCATGTAGATCTCCATCACCTTCCAGTCGTAGTTTCCTCTGATGAGGCTGCTGCTGACAAAAGTAAGATCCACAATAGAACTTGCGTCTCCTTTAGTGTACGTCGGCGCATCGCCGCTGTTTAACAATACTACATCTAACGTAGAAAAAGCTTCCAGTAGTTCTTTACCTCGAGCGTTGGTGTGTTTGCTGCCCCATTCCACTGCCCAGGCGTTGAAGTCTCCAGCTATTGCCACTGGGTAGTACTGTTTCGCGTCCTCCGTCAGTCGATCCAGAAAGTCCATGAATTCAACAATAGTGAGGCTAGGTGGTGTGTAGCAGCTGTAAAAGCGGATGCCATCTACCGATGCTGCTACAAAGCCGGCGCTGCCATTGTTAACGACACTCTGGAAGGGGAGCTTGCGACAGGACCATATGACAGCTTTTTTGGTGCAGTCAGTTTCCCATGGTTGGCCGCCGAGGTGTTTATACGGTTCCGATATAAGCACAAGGTCAAGCTTCTGTTCACGTACTGTCTGCATGAGCAAATCATGTGCCGCTTCACAGTGATTGATGTTTAGCTGCAGTATTCTCATTTTCGTTTATCAGTTATCTTCTTGAGTGCCTCTTGGTATACTGGGCATCTGCTTGTGCCGGCATGATGGGCGTTATTCTCTGTACCGGATTGATCCGCACACAGTGCGCATTTAGCAGGCTTATTACATTCGGCGATTTTGTGTCCCTCTTCTCCACATTTAATGCAAAGTTTGGAGCGGTCGACTTTACTTGTGCACTGAACCGCACGGTGTCCAAAATGCCAGCATTTATAACATCGGACTGGTCTTAGTACTGTTCTAATACGACAATTGGTCCAGCCGATCCTAATCTTACCGTGTTCTCCTACCACTTTCTGCGCTACCGTTGCTGCCAGAGTCACCGACGCAATTTGTGTTCTGCTACGTAAGACCTTACGAATTTTAATGGCCTCTACTGTTATACCACAATCGTTTCCAGCTGCCTCTTGTAAAGCTGTTAGAATGTCATCTTTAGTTGTAGTATCGTCAATATCGCGAATTTCCAGGTCTTCTTCAGGTCCTGTACTAATGACATTTGCGTCCTCCTTAAGTATTCCCGCGATAGTCTTCTGCAGGTCTTTACCTCTATCACTACTGCCTTTCGACAGCGTGATGAGAATGTTCCCTGTCGCGGTCCTGCGTATCTTCTCGACTGTGTTGCGGACCTGATCTGGGCGAACGTCCGCCTTGATCCGTGTAAGTATTTCAGAATACTTATCTTTGTTCGCTGGACGGATAATAAGTGCCTCCGGTCTCGTTGCTGTTCTTCTTGGCTTCTGGTTCGGCTTCGGTGGAGGCACCAGAGGTTTTTCTGGGGGCAGTTTCTTGCGCTCCTTCTTCTTGTCCTTTCTGGACTGCACCTTTTCCCAGCCTGGCTTCTTGTTCTGTTCACAAGAGTTTTGTGGAAGATCCTTAACCACTTCCTGCTTCTTGATGGGATGACCAGGTCCAACGTCTTTCAGCTTCTTGGGAGTATGAAAAGCTCCGCCTTCGGGAGAACGAATTTTTCTTTTCAACTTCCTCAGGATGCGGCCGTCTTGGTCAAAGGATTCAGTCTCTGCCGTTGTGATAGTTTCACTTTCTTCTTCAGCGACTGATTCTCCGTCACCTTCGGCTCCAGTGTCCATCGCTTCTTCAACAACCACTTGACTGTTTCTCTCCGATGTAGCACAAGGGGTGCGGTGTAATGATGAGCGCCATTCTTCGTCCAGTTTCTTGAATCTTCCACGAGCATTGACTACACCGGTTGTCTTGGTCTTTATCTCCTTGTAGATATTGACCTTAGTTTGGACAAACTCTTGCAGCTCAATGGTCAGCTTCTCAAGGCGCTCCAACGCTTGCGTTCTCTTCATGTCAGCGCTTGCTTCAATCGCTGCTTGTTGAGCATGAAGCCCGTTTCTATTCATGTTTGTTTCCTGTAACGTACTCATACTTTTTTGATTTACCAGCGCATCGTACGGAGTGGAGCGGGTTGCCATAACTAGGAACGGGTGTACCCTCGGAGATAGTACTCCTACCCCAGTTCCCTGAGGCCTAGCCGACACTTAGCCAGTCCCGGAATACACGGACGGACTAGACTCGCTCGGAGCGGTGAAGATTCCGATCTCTAACACTCACTGCGTACTTCCTGATCAAGGCCCGAAGTGGCTGGCTCCTGATCCACTGCTGCAACTTTTACCTCGGCAGAGCAAGCTCACATCAGCCGTGGCCTGCATCGTCGGAAACTACGATACAGGTTCCGGACACTCCCAGTGAGTTACAGCAGGAACCAATCGTCTTGCTAGGTCAGTTAGTGTGACCAACCCATTAAAGGGGAGTTTTGTCCACGGGAGCTTATTTTGTTTGGTTATTTTGCTTGGCTCCTACCCGCTGTACCTCATCAACTAAGAGATTAAGTGTCATCCAAGGACAGCGAGCGTTCTCCCATCCGCTCGGGGAGACGCGCCCGGTAGCAGTATCTCTTCTGCCCCGAGTGTGTGTGTGTGTGTGTGTGTGTGTGTGTGTGTGTGTGTGTGTGTGTGTGTGTGTGTGTGTGTGTGTGTGTGTGTGTGTGTGTGTGTGTGTGTGTGTGTGTGTGTGTGTAAGTATGTAAACCTCTTTTGACTTTTGAACGGTTAAACCGATTTCATCGTGGTTGATGCCATTCGAAAGCGCTTGACCAAACTTAGATTTCGAATACAATTTGGACTAATTCGGACCGATGGATATCGAAAAGTAAAAAAAAAACTGTAAAAAAAATTTTTTTGAAAGTGGTTTTTTTGGAATAATTTTCAAACGGCTTAATCAATCAACTCATAAAACTACTCAGCTCTTAACATCAAAAAACTACGTCAATTGCTGCTAATCCGGTCGAAATCAGTTGATTCGTTCAAGAGATATTGTGCAGGAAAGAAAACCCTAAAAAGTGTTTTTTCGGAATTACTTCGAAATTTCTTGTTTGACCAATTGAAACTTAGAAATTCTTTATGAGGCTTAAAAAACTGCGTAGAGTGCCGCCAACCGCGTACAAATCGGTTTATTCATTCAAAAGTTATTGCGGTTTGAAAATTCAAACAATAGTGTTCTATGAAACTTTTATCAGACTTTTGAGCTCAAAGAGCTCAAAAGCATAGTAAAGGTATCTTTTTAAGCTTGGAAAGCTCAAAACAACACATAGATTGTATTTTTGAGCTCGAAGAGCTCAAAAACTTCGTAGGTGCAATTTTAAGCACCCAGGTATTAACGGAATTAGCGGGAAGTTGCAAGGATGGCCTTTAGGGTCAACCGTTTTCCTAATTTTTTTTTTTCAAAATTTGAATGTTTTTTAATGTAAATATTTTTTCAACTCTGGATTTTTTTCAAAATTTGCATTTTTGTCAAAATCTGTCATATTTTTTCTCAAAATTAAAACTTTTTTTTTACTGGAAGGAAAATTTTTATCTATTTAGCAACAGTAAATGTTGCCAGTGGTGAAATATAATAGCTGTTATATTTTATACTAGCTATTACTCGCCCGCTCCGCTGGGTGCTCTTTAGAATTGCATTTTTAGATTTCAACTTCAAATTCAATTAGAGTATTGTTTTGACTTGCACAGATTCCAAATTCTATTGAATTGGCATCTACCCTTTTTCCATGAAATTATTCTAGCTAATATTCAATGTAACTTTCAACGTGCAATCATTATAACATTCCTGTGTCTTTCTTACAAAAATGAATAATAATTGATATGAAAAAAAAATTTGTAATGAGCATTGAAAGTTTCAGATAAAGAAATTGCAGGTCTCATAAATAAAGAAATCTGCCTAGTATATAAACATAATCAATAGAATTATAAAATTTATTTTAAACAAATAACAATCGAAGAGAATAAATTAAGTTACAATAATAATTCATTATTTCTAAGTCAAAAAAATATAGGCTCTGGATAAGTAATCACCAACTTATCACATACTTAAACCTTCTCCGAAACACGCTGCATCTTATGGTATAAGTATTATTCCGATCAGTTCAGTAGTTTTCGCAGTATAACCGGACAGAAAAACCAGCTCTTCATTTATTAGTATAGAAAAAGAAGATTAGTGGTTATGATCCCAGATAGTAATTAAAATTATTCTGGGATAGTAATAATTATCATCACCAATTTCAGTCAATAATATCGATATTGAAAATAGTGAAATTATCATCCAAGATGGTAATTATCAAATATGAGCGATAGTTATTATTACCATACATTTTTAAACGTATACCGGATTTAAATTTTGGCTAAATGTCTTGCCTATCAGCTTCTAAAGGTGCGATTTCACGATGACGCTTGACGCCAGCTTCGAGCGTCGAATTCGATCACACTGTATAATTTCGATCAAAGCGCCATCTAGATAAAGAGCAGTGATAAAGCTGAAAATTCTGAGCTTTATTTAATTGACGCTTATGTACTATTTAATTAAATTAAAAATATTATTTATTGTTTATGAAACATTAAAATAAAAAAAATATAATGGATTTCGATGAGGTAAAATCTATAGCTATTCTTTATTCTAACCTATTGATATCTATAAAAATATTAATAAATATTCCAATATTCATTAAATTATGACACTAAAGTTGACAAATGTTATAAATTTTTTTAGAATTTTATAACAGTGAAATTATTATGAAAAAAATTTAATAAAAAAATACCGCATGTGAAAATTGAAAAAAGTTATTAGCGGAAATTTTTTAAATCATTTTTTTTGTTGTGATTGATTTGTCATAAAAATTATGTGTTGTTGTTGTTGTTGTTGTTATTGTTGATCCAAATAGGTTAGGGTATAACATAGGCTGATAAGTAAACTTTCGATTTTTCTTACTTGTAAAACTAGGGTTGTTTATTTCGTCAAAATGACGCTTGACGCTAAAAGTTTGACGCTGCTTTTTATCTAGATGGCACTCTAATCGAAATTATACAGTGTGATCAAATTTGACGCTCGAAGCTGGCGTCAAGCGTCGTCGTGAAATCGCACCTTAAGACATTCTTTGTAAAATTTCTATGGAAATTATTATAAGTGAGGACATATTTGGCTTGATATGGCTTGACTCGACTTTTAATAGGCTCAGATCAGAAAATTTATTCTTAAGAAGACAATCTTATCCAACTTATACTCTTCGTCTAAAAACAATTCTCGAAAACTAAATATGTAATTTTGTTTTTTAACTTCCCGCTAAGAAAATTGAAAATTTTCAAAAATCGGGAAGTTATTTGTTTTTACCCCGTTTTTCGAAAATCGAGTTCTCATCAGATCTTGACGTTTTGAGGTCCTAGGAAGCTTCCCTGAATGTTTTCGCGATGATGTCCGTAGGTATGTATGAATGTATGTATGTATGTATGTATGTATGTATGTATGTATGTATGTATATATTAGGGTGTTTCAAAAAAAGACGAATTTTTTTTTTTTCTTTTGGTGTCTAAAAATTGATAGTATACCTAAAAACAAAAATTTTGGCGCCCATGTGAGCTCTTAATATCAATAGTAAGATTTGCCTGTATCCATTTCTTTATTTTCCATTTAAATAACACGGGAAAAATTTTTTTTAATTTTTTAATTTTTATTACTTTGGAACGGTTCATCGTAACAACAATCTGAAAAATGATATTAGTAGGAAATTTTACGCTCTACAAAAAACGTTTGAAGACCAAAGTTCCTCAGATCAACGGCTTCAAAGATATCCGCGGTCAAAGATAACACTAATAAAAAATTTCAAATATTTTCCAATAAAATTACAAAAAAAATATCACATGCTATATTTTTATTATTTTTTATGTTAAATTACTTTAATTCCGTTAACCTGAGACTGTAAACTTTTTTTTTTACTAATTAATTCAATACTTAACTCACGAAATGCACTAATATATAAATATAAACGTTAAAAATGTCACATAAATGATTTTTTGGTCTTTCTTATAACAAATTTATTTTATATTTTATAAAATTTATAAATTTTTGTAAGAGGAAAATGTAAAGTTCCTTATTACACAAACTCACCAAACACTCATCATTGCATATTATTCAAAATAATATGAAAATTCTGTAAATACGTTAAATCAATTAAATCTACTATAAAACTTGATCAAATGTTTTTTATTTGAAAAATATCAACAGAGCTTTATTTAGCTCTGTCGGTACAGAGTATTATACTCATTTAATTTGAGTGTTGTAGCTAATAAGCTCTGTGTTGGTAAGCCTGGTTGTTCGGCACTAACTTCATTTAGTTGCTTTGCTCTCAACGCTCTCAACAGAAATGGTGCGTGTGTATTAGTAGAAAAGGCTCTTAGTAGAAAACTGTTGTACTTGCCATGCCGACACCATATTTTTGAAATTGTTCTTCGAAGTGCATTTGAAGTATACTGGCCTGCTTCGTCTGGCCCAAACGTTCCAATTTATCAGAGATTTAAAAAGAAGTGGGATGAAATTGACCAATCAAACTTTGCGGCTGGTATTTGTGACAAAAAAGTTTTGGAAGTAATAACACCAATCAAAGATGAGATTTTGAAATTCGTTAATAATCAAATAGAAGTAAAATTTTTTAATCCAGCGCTGAAGAATTATTAACTGATGTTAAAGTGGAAAAGAAAAATGTATAAAGTTCAGTATAATTGAGGAGCTGATTTTCAAAAGGGTATCTTTTCATATTTTAAAATACCAGTTTTCTGAACTTTTAAATACTAATTACTTTGAGAATTATGAACATTTATAAATGAAAATCGAATTGCAGCTTCATAATCGATTGCACTTTATAGCTAAATTAAAAAAAGTTCAATACAAATATTTATAATTGAAGATAACTAGTTTTTTGTCTCGATTAATCAAAAATCAAAAGATACCCTTTTGAAAATAAGCTCCTCAATTATCAATTTTACTCTGATTAATTAACTTGCCGTCGTGATTAAAAATATTGAAAATCAGTTTCACATGACTGTTATACTTTTAATCATCTTTAACGATTAAAATTGCGTTTGTAAAATATTTTACAACTTTTACCTCACATCAGTTAATAATAATTAGTCTTCTCAACTTTGAAATTGCGATATAATCAATTTCATTTTGACTTATAACTTTTTTTGTAGATGGATCATTGTCGAGACGATTACCGTGAACTTCTGGAATTATCATTAATATTTTTGGGTACTACTACCACAAATATTACATTTAAGCATCCTGGAGCGGTCCATCATGCAAGGTGGATGGCTAAAGCAATATATAGTTTAAAAATTTTTTATTCAGAAATGAATTTCATCTTACTAAATCGGAAATAGATGGATTACGAGAACTTTGTTTATTTATCATAATATTCTATTTAAAAGCTTGGTTCACTGCGCCGTGTGCTATAACAGCACCTAATAATGATTTAACTTTGATTAAAGAATTAATTTCATATGAAAGATTTAATAATAATCTTTCACAGACATGCTCACAAAAATTAGCCGATCACTTGTGGTATTTAAACAACGAGCTGTCTGTTTTATCTCTCTTTGATAAAAATGTTTCAGTTGGAACAAAAAAAAGAATAGTTCATACTCTTAAAAACTGTAAAGCCAATGAAACTACAACAAATCGCTTTATAATAGATAAGAAAAATTTAGAGTCATTATTAAATAAAGATCTTAGTCAATTTATGTCTATGAGATCGATTAATATATTTGAATCGTTTGATTTGTCGTATGAGTTCATTGATGAGGATGTTACTTTGTAGCCTCAGAATCCGAATTTCTTAGAAAACTTGGAGTATTTCGGGAAACTTCAAGTTGTGAATGATGTAGCAGAACGCGGCGTGGCATTGATAGAGCAGTATAATCGATGCTTAACGAAAGATGAAGAACAGCTTCAATATTTGTTGCAAGTAGTGACAGAACATAGAAAACAATATCCTAATTGCAATAAAAGTAATTTTATAAAACTGTAATATTTTCAAGTTGAAAAATTGTTGTAACAAGTTGTAAATATAGTTTTTTGTTATAAAGAATTAATTGTTCAATTAAATTTCTTAATATTTAGTAAAAAAAAAATAAATTTGTTATAAAAGAGACCAAAAAATCATTTATAAGATATTTTTAACGTTTATATTTATATATTAGTGCATTTCGTGAGTTAAGTATTGAATTAATTAGTAAAAAAAAAAAAGTTTACAGTCTCAGGTTAACGGAATTGAAGTAATTTAACATAAAAAATAATAAAAATATAGCATATGATATTTTTTTTGTAGTTTTATTGGAAAATATTATAAATTTTTTATTAGTGTTATCTTTGACCGCGGATATCTTTGAAGCCGTTAATCTGAGGAACTTTGGTCTTCAAACGTTTTTTGTAGAGCGTAAAATTTCCTACTAATATCATTTTTCAGATTGTTGTTACGATGAACCGTTCCAAAGTAATAAAAATTAAAAAATTAAAAAAAATTTTTCCCGTGTTATTTAAATGGAAAATAAAGAAATGGATACAGGCAAATCTTACTATTGATATTAAGAGCTCACATGGGCGCCAAAATTTTTGTTTTTAGGTATACTATCAATTTTTAGACACCAAAAGAAAAAAAAAAAAATTCGTCTTTTTTTGAAACACCCTAGTATATATGCATGTATGTATGTATGTATGAATGTTTTTTTTTTTTTTTTTGAACGGCTTGACCGATTTAATCGCGGTTGGTGCCATTTGAAAGGGATTGACCAAACTTCGATTTTTAATACTATTTGGACAGATTCGAACCAGTAGATTTTGAGAAATCTCAAAATCACCGCAAGCCCGATCAAAAGCGGTTGATTCGTTCGTAAGTTATCGTTGTCGAAAGAAAACCGAAAAAAATGTTTTTTTGGAATTACTTCGAAATTCCTGGCTCGATCGATTTAAACTTGAAAATTTTTTATCGAACTTCAAAAACTGCGTTGAATGCCGCCAACCGCGTGAAAATCGGTTCATTCAAGTTATTGCCGTTTGAAAATTAAAAAAATTGTGTTTTATTAAACTGCTATTAGAGTTTTGAGCTTGAAAAGCTCAAATTGAAACAAAAATCATATTTTTGAACTCGAAGAGCTCAAAAACGTAATGTGTAGTTTTGAGCGCATAAGTACAAAATGAGCGGGAAGTTGCAGGGATGGCCTTCAGGGTCAACCGTTTTTCTAATTTTTTTTTCTATGAACTTTTTTTTTTGTAATAACATAACATAAGAATCTTCATCATAATTTTGTTTAGTGAGAAAGCTATTGTTATCCTTATACCTTTTATTAAATTTTTCATAATTATTAAATTACAAAATAAAACGAAAATTTATTTTCCTAATCAAACTTTTCACTCTTGTATTAAAGCATAATTTTTGAATAATGAAGTTTATAATTTTCTATGGTTATTTATTTTTTTAACTAACATTAATTTTAAATCCATGAACATTGTATCAAAAATACATATGAACAAAAATTTACTCAAAGTATTATATTGATTATTTATATATATTTAGTATAGCTTATGTTATTCAGGTACAGGTAATGTTACAACCTGTAAGAACTATACCTGACATTATTGATTAAACTAACGTGAAAACATTTTTGTAGTTCATGAACAAGTTTAATGTTTAGATCGTTCAGACGTTAAATTGTGAAATAAATATAAACACAAATGTGAAGAGTGACGAAATTTAAGTATGAAAGTATTTGATCGTCTCGTTCATGCACTAGGGCTGAAGAAAAAAGAAGTTAACGTTTTAGTTGTTGGACTCAACAACAGTGGTAAGTCAACGGTGATAAACCATTTCAAACGCGAGGACGAGCGGTGCATAGACATTGTGCCTACTGTTGGGTTTAATGTGGAAAAATTCGCATGTAAGTTTTGTGTAATCATGTTGAGTGAACTCTTTCATCGTTTACTTAATTTTTGAAGTAATTGATAAATTAAAAAAAATAATTTTCAATTCCAAAAAATTTTTGATGTTCATTTTTTTAATGTAAATTTTATAGGTATGGAACAATTAAAAAAGTCTAATAGTTTATTTACGGATTATTTGAAAAATAATGGCATTAGATGCTCATAATTTTAAAAAATGTGATTCAGCACTGAGAAAAAAAAATTAATATTTTGTTCATGTATGACATAAGTTGGGAGCACCAATTATTGAATCCCTATTTAATTTTAGAATTCATTCAATTAACTATTATGTTAATGACAATTGAATATTTTTATGCAATCCTTATAATTAATAGTTTAAAAAATTTGACAATTGTAAAAAATATCGAATATTCAATAAAAAAGGAGGAAAGGTATATTCGGGTTAAATTGAAACAGCACGTGAGTATCAAACTCCTAAACTATTTTAATTCAGCAAACACTTTTTTTAAACGCTCATTCTTTATTATGATTTTTTTTTTAATAAAATAAATATAAGCAATCAACATTATTGAATTTATAAAATCAATTTAATAGTAATCAATAAAAAAAAAAAAAAAAAAAACTTGAGAGGTGTCAAGAGACACCCGGATGGAACGAAGTTCCTTTCGATTAATTAGTGAAGGAATTGTAATAAAATTTTATTTTATTTAGAAAGACGAAACGAAAATAACCCTGATAGCCATCCAATCGTAAAAGTTAACGTTAAAATGCAATCCAACTTATGTACAATCTAGTGCCGGAAATTCACTTTAACTTTTCTCAATATCTTGTAGTACAAGTCTTAATATGAACTTTTAGTGAGGTTGGAAGAAACACTTATTGATATGGCAGATAATCAGAATTTGTCTCTTTTTTACATCGGGACCCGTGAAAAAATATTCTGATCAGGCTTGATATGAGCTGATAAGGCCATATAAAAATTTTTGATAAGTTCATATCTGGCCTGATATGATCTGATATGTCCATATTTAATTTTTGATATGGCCTGATATGAAAATCGGCCATATCAGGCCTGATCAAGCCTTATCAATTTGATATGTCTATATCAGACTTGATATAGCTTGATATGCTTATATCTAATTTTACATTATTTTTTAATAGGTCCTGATATGCCCTGATATAACATTATAAAGTTATATATACTTTGATAAACTAGAAAAAAAATCACTGATCAGGGTTGATATAACTTGATATGGATTCATATAATCTGATATACTTATACCCTTACCAGCACATAAGTAGTCTTATGTACGCATATAAAGGCATACCCGAGTAAAAAACTTATATATCATTATATATGATTCATATCTAATTATATAGAAGCATATGTAATTCATTTATGATTATATAGATGTATATATAATTCATATAAAATTATATATAAATCACATAGAATTTCATATAATTTTTTTTACTCCAGTGGGTATTTTGTGATTACCATAAAACATTCTCTTTTTCTATCTAAGAGTCTGTTACTCCAATGATTAAAAATCTTTTAATATATAGTATTTTTCGGATGAAATAATAGGAACTTAAAAAAAAAAATTTAATTTCACAAAAATTATTAGTTTTGTCAAGTTCAAAAATTTTTAGCCAGGCCCTCCAGCAATATATAGTTCCATATACTGAACAAATAATTCCATCAAAATTTAACTTAAGCTTTCAATTCTGATTTTACCTCGATTATTTTTTTAATTTCAAAGAAATTATAAATTCTAAAGCAACGAAGTACCTTAACCCTTCGTCACTCGCGTCATGAGCAGATCGCCGCCTAACAACTATTCAACCTATAGAGACTCACTATAGTGCGAGCAAGAAACTAAAAAAGACGCGAGTGACGAAGGGTTAACAATATATCGTGGAATCATTTTTGCGATTTCATGTATACTATAACGGGTATTTTCGTCCCCGTGCGTTAGCGAGGACGAAGTCCGAAATAAATAATCTGGCCTACCTGCTTTACCTGTTGTTGGGCGCCAGGAGCTTTGCTCCGATCACGTCGATTTCCAGCTACTCCGGTCCGGGACTCTCTTCTTCGGGTGGCGGGCCTTAAGGGTACGACTTAATTATAGAGGAACGAGGAAAGAGTTCGGGATTGCTCGCATTAATTCGCAATAAATTAAAAAAATTAATAAAGAAAATTAAATTATAAATTTATTAACAATAAATGAAAACGATTGGTTAATATTGACAAATCAAGAAGTGAACGCAAAGAAAATTAATAACAATAATCGTCGACGCTGTCGTCGATTCACAGTTCGCAACCCGAACAAGGAAAAAGTTCAAAGTCGCCGCAATAATAACAATGAGTTAATCATAATAATCCACTTAATAATAACTCGCTAAATACCAAAAAAAAAAAAATAATGAACCTTCGCTCAGCTAAACTAATAACCATCGGATCAGAAAAATCAATCTTCGCTCAAATTAATTAACGGCAATTAATTAACTAAATAAAACAATAATCTTCGCTGAACTCAAGTAAATACAATTAAGCAAGATAATAAAACATAAATCGTTGCATCAATTCAGTTAATTTCAGTAAATTAACAAAACAAATTAATCTTCGCTGAATTCAGTTAATAACAATTTATTAACTCAAAGAAATAAATCGAATCGCCGGCTTTAATTAATGATGATTAATTTAAATTAATAACAACACAAAAAAAATAAATGTCCGCTTGCTTTTATTAATAACGATTAATTAAATAAGTAAACTCAATAATCGATGCGCCAAAATTCAATTAAGAATAGCTAAATTAAATTTCAAGATTTAAATAATCTATTCGCCGAATTAAATTAAACTTTAATTATAAAATTCAATCGTCGAAATTACTCACTAATTAAATTAAATACTTAAGTAAAGAAAATTTAACAATCACTCAGTTCTCTGTCACTGAGTCTCACACAGTTCAAATTCTATTCTAAGTCCCAAACGCTCCGCTGAGAGTGGGCAACTTACGTCCGATTGCCTGTCTCGGACGCGGCAGCCGTTTCTCGGGTTCCCTCTCCGTAGGCAAACCTCTTACTCGACGTCGGTAAAACGCACGAACCCGAAGCTCGATCAATGGGTAATCGAACTCATCGATCACCCCGGGAGTACAAAATCAACCAGTGTACTTCTTATAACGAATAATATTAATTATACAACCGTAAACACACACAAAAAAAATATGGTGGTACCTAAATACCTTGTGGGATTATCTCTGCTGACTGACTCAACTTAGCCTTGACGTTTTTACACTATGACTCGACTAGTGTCAAGTACAATTAATAATAAATAAATTAATTATTTAATGAACCCAATCCAACTGTTTAATTAACAAATTGAATCCCACGAGCTACTTCAATTGAGACAAAGCCACTCACCCTGGTCACAGCGTCGATCTGAAGTTATTCCTGGGCTGTTTCTGCCACCAAGTCGCTCTCGGCTTCCACGTCGGACTCTTGAATAATGGATTCCTCGGCGAGGATACTTGCTGATTCTTTTCGGAACACGGACACGTCGACTAACAATCACACCAAAACACGCGTCGTACTTTATGACGCTTTCGTCGAGTAACTAATTAGCAACAGCTACTTATCGTCGCACTGCCTTTATTTTTCTGCAACCCAAAATCAGCACACTACGTCGTGGCTAATTACAATATATGTTAGATTTCAAACGCAAGAAATACTCAAGGAGTTTTCCCCAAAAATAACAAAAAAAAACTAAGTATCGTAAAAACGTGTCCGCACACGGCAAGTCGATAACGTGGAAGAAGGAAAAAACAGCACATCTCGCATTCTTCGTCTCTCCCCTCTCTCCTGGGTCCGTCGTTAGCTGTGAACCCCAGAGATGGCGCCGTAAGTCCAATTTTCCAATATCGACGTTTTGAATGATGTATTGGCTGGAGCATTGGCGCGCTCGACAGCTAGCTTTACACCTTCACGCATGCGTCGATTGCTCACTTCGAGTTCCGATCAGTCCGTCGTTTCGCTCGCTCTCGAGACAGCCATCCTCCCGTCGTTGATGATCTTGCAGGTTACCCACGTCGATGATCCTCGTTGTTTCTCTTCGCGGGTTCGTGGCCGACGTCGTTAGTACCACCACAATTATTAAGTACTTAAATCTAACTTAAAGCTACTTACTTACTAAATTAAATTACGTATTATCGCATTAAATTTTGGTTTCGCGCGCAATCGAGCTTCGTTCGAGTTTCTACATGCGAGGGCGACTCGGTCACGACGAATCCAACCTATGGGCATAAAATAAAATAAGAACTCAATTAAAATTTCCTTTAAAATTAAATTCAAAAAGGTAAAATTAGAGAAACAACGCCTTAACAGATGGCGCTAAAAGCGGCCTGTTACAATACATAGATAATTTTATAAATCTACATATAGATACCATTATTATATATAAATATTGACAGTTCAATAATTAATAAATTAGATAAAAAATTTTGTTCACTACAAATCGATCATGTATACGATTTGCATTACTTGTAGTTATAATAAACTTTGTTCTCCAAGTAAGTCTGTTAGGTAAACGGGTAGTGAATTAGTCTTTCAAGCGGTAGGTCCACGGTTCGATTCCCACTCGCGCCGATTTTTTTTTTCCTATGGAAATAATTATACCTAATTATACATAATTATATAGGGCCATTTTTCATTTATAATTATGTGATATAATGATATATAATTTTTTTTACCGGGGTGGGTACATAGTCTGATATACTTATATCAAGGCATATATAGTCTGATATGGCCAATTTCCATATCAGGCCTGATATAGTCTGATCAGAAAATTTTTTTACGGGTAGGTAGTTTATCGGTAAAAAAACGAAGTACAGTAAAAATTCTATACTCCGTACACAACAAAAAAATCAATATTTTATAGTTAGACCGGGGAATCCAACCCGCGTAGATCGGTTACGAGGCAAGCTCTCTACCAGATGAGCTATCCGAGACGCTTGACGCAAGTGCGATTTTAGTCACTTATTTCTGACATATTATTTCTATAATGTATAAAATGTAAAATTGTATTTGTAGTTATGAATATAAAGTGAGTGAGTTAATTTAATTTAAAAGTTTTTTGTTTTTAGCTATGACAATAAAGTAAGCAGTCACTTTACTATTTTTTATTTTAACAATAAATTTGTTCAAAAAAATTATTTATAAAAAATTACATTATTAATTTTTGTAAATTTCTACATGTCAATTTTTTTTTCTAATTATTTTTCACCATAATTTACTTGTTAAAAAAAATTCTTAAAATTATCAAATGTCAGCTAGATTAATTTTCATTTTTAGCTTTAAAAATGTAAAGAAATGTTTTAATAATTTATTAATAAAAATAAATATCTGAAATCATGTGATGTTTAATTTTCTTAAATATAAAAATACTCTGAAACCTTTTATAAAATTATTTACAAAGCATTAAAATTTTTATTTATCGTCCTATTATTTTTCATTAATTTTTTATAAGAAGTGATTGACAATTAACTTGCAAAAAACTTTTTTAAATCATTGTTTTCTAATCAACTTGAATAAATATAACTTGAAGTAACATTAATTTTTCTATAAATTTTACAGTTGATGTTACAGTAATTTTTTATTAAAAAATCTTCCAACTTAACAATAACTTTTTTATAGATTAAAAGTTGGTTAAAACTTAGATTCAAATTGCGGCAGTAGATTAACGTTAAGTTACTATACAATTTCAACACAAATTATATTTAAGTTTTACTGTACAAGTCTTGGAGTAACCCGGGTAAAAAAGATTATATATAATTATTTCTATAAAAATAGAAAAAAAATTCGGCGTGCGCGGGGATCGAACCGGGGAACTGACGCTTGAAAGGCTGACGCGCTACCTGTTTACCTACGAGACTTACTTGTAGAGCAAAGTTTGAAATAACTACAAGTTATGCAAATCGTATACATAATCAATTTTTATAAGTTAACTTAATTAATACAGTTCCTATTATTTCATCCACAAAAAATACTATAGATTAATTAATTATTAATCATTAGAGTAGCAGACTCTGAGATAAAAAATATTATATACAATTGTATATGATTCATATATAATTATATATGATTTCCGTATAGTTGCCCTGATAGAAGGATTTGTTTATATTTAATAAGCTTTATTAAATGTTAATAAATGATTTATGAGCTGTAATAGAATTCGGTATATTACAATAAACGTTATTATAATGTAATATAATTAATGCAAATAATTTATAAAGATGATTTTTGTTTATAAGCAATCTTCATATCATATGACATTGCAAGTGAAACAAATTCACTCAACAAAATATTTATTAACTTTCAATAAATATTTGTTAACTATTAATAAATACTTATTAACTATTAATAAATGTACTTTCCTTCCAAATAAATATTTGTTAAATGTTAAAAAAAATTCAATAAATTAAATATTCTTCAAACAAATTAAATATCTAATAGTTAATAAATCCTTTTATCAGTTTATATACGAAATATATATAATTTTATATAATCATCTATAATTTCATGTAATTGTATATACCCGGGGAAATAGGTTTAGATCTGACCAGATATAATTATATCTGGTCAGATCTAATTATATCTGGTCAAATCTATTTATATCTGATCAGATATAGGATTGGAGACATAATCAGATCTAGTCATATCTGATCAGATCTAAACAGATATAACTATATCTGAGTTGATAAATACATTAGACATGATCAGATCTAGTCATATCTGATCAGATCTAAACAGATATAACTATATCTGGGTTGAAAAGTACATCAGGCATAAAAAGATTTTATTATATCTGGTCAGATATAACTATATTTGTTAACTATTAATAAATACTTATAAACTATTTTAATAAATATACTTTCCTCCCAAATAAATATTTTTTGAATGTTAAAAAATATTTATTAGAATTTAATAAATTAAATAATTGTCTTCGTATAAATTAATTTGTTAATAGTTAATAAATCTTTCTATCAGCATGTATTGATAATTAATAATTTGCAAATTTGATAAAAAATTTTGTTCATTACTAGAGATGTGCATTTACCGGTATTTTGATTTTATGTGACGAGACCGTCATAAATACCGTTTTGTGACGGTAAGTGACGTCACAAATTTTTTTTCAATACGTTTATTGTGCAAATGACGGTCACAAGCCCGGTCACAATTGTTACCGTCAAATACAACTACGTAGACGTCCCGTGACGGTTTTTTTTACAAGAATGACTTAATTATTTGGGAATAATTTCACTGAAAGATAAAAGGTTTGATAAATAATAAAATATCAAGTTATAATGAATGTAATTTGTTAAAGGATGAATAACGAAATTTAAATAATTTTATTATTTAAAACTGCTTGAAATTAACAAATAATAATATTTTTTTCTTCGGATATTTTTATCATCATAACATCTTAGTTTTTTGGTTTAATAAAAAAATAATTTAAATTATTCCCGTGTGAAAATGATATGATATTATTATGACGCTCATAATGAAGATCATAATGAATCTCATATTTTGACACTAATATTGGATTCATATAAAAGCCATATCAATACATTTGAAACCTGTAATAAGTAAAATACTTATGGAAACGAATTTTTTTTAACTAGAGTTTAAAATCTTAATTTTTCTTATTGGAGAAAGAAAATTTCTAGTAATTTGATTATGGTTCATTATAAAATTTGATCTACACGGATCGGTCACATGGGGATTCGTGACCAATCCATAGTAACAAACGCATAATTTCATACTGAAGTCATAATAGTATCTGCGTAAACTCATGATGGAATCAGGCTGAAATTTTTCAAATTCATTATGATATTGTAATGATATTATTGCCTTCTATTCATAATTCAAGAAAAAAAATTTTTATTACGGTTGGAAATTCGTAAGGATAGTATCTCCATGATGATATTAACATAATTTCATTATGAAATCATAATGATATTGAATTGAATTCAAAATTTAATGATGGGTCATATCTGCATAAAATCATAATGATATTGTTAGCCTTTTTGAATCGTGATATAAAGTTATTGTGTCATAACTATATAGAGGGAATAATGCAATAGTACATTAAGATACAAGTGGCTTAAATGAGCGATTATGACACGGCGTGAAGTTAGCGCACGAGCGAAGCGAGTGCGCTAACTCATCGTGAATGATCGCTCATTTAAGCCACGAGTATCTTATACTATTTTGTAGCACCAGTGTCGTAAATTCGTCTTCAGTTTTATTCAAATTTAAATATAAAAATTAATTAAGGAAAAGCAAAAATAGTATATCATGCATAGCAGGACCGCAAGCATTCCACATAAATAAAATTTAGAATGCTAAAATAAATAATTGCTTAAATAGTCTAATAGTATAATCTTAAAAATAGTCTAATAGTATAATCTAATTGTAGTAATCGACAACGTCGCACGAGTTACACATACTATTTTTTATTACAAATGCGGCGATATATGTGGGCCCAAAATCGGGGTCCAGGGGCGAAGTCCCGGCGGGGGGTTGGGGGGGGGGGGCGGAGCCCCTCCAGTCCCAAAAAACAAATGAAAAGTTAAAAAAAATGAAGCAAATATATATCAAATAATAAATCCAAAGTTATTAATATTAATTAACAAAAAATAAATTCACACATTGAAACAATCAATACATAAAATTAAGTAACATTTAATTTAACTGTCACTTTATAATTTTTTAATTTTCTTAAAATTGTTTATTTCCACTTTCTATTTAATATTAAAATCATAAAATGTAAAATCTTAACGAATATTTATCTTTCTTCTGATTGAACTTCAATGGTGAAATGGCAGTTTTGGAATACCATACATTGAGACTCTTCAAATTTTTTCACGCACAAACCTAAGTCTTGATCATAAAATACTGTAGAACAGATAAATGGATGAGGAGTTTCACAATCGTCAAATTGAGAAGTTGAATTTTTCTTTCTTGCAACAGTATTTTCTTGCAAAGTAGATTTAAATTTTTTTTGATGGCGTAATGTATCAACTTTAACTTCATTTAATGCTGATGAACAAGGTTGTTCAAAGTTTGATGAAACATTATCTTTGGGTTTGGACATTGAGACTGCTGTTTTAATTAATTTATCATTTAATACTGGTAAAACATTTGAAATTTTTGTAAAATTTTTTTTCGTCGAAACATCTGAATCGGTTGATTTATTCAAAACGGTAATGTTTGTAATTACAGGAGATGGTTTAGTAGATGGGGGAGTGGATCCAACAGTATTTGTTTTTTTATTCAAAATGATTCCATCGGTGATCATAGAATGAGTACGTTTTTTGTTGTTAACGGAATCGGCAATATAACCTTCAACTACTGTTGATGACTTCCAACCACCATGTCTCTTCATCACTGTCATATCACCTCCAGCATCAGCTGACAATGGGGCAGATGTTCGACGGAAATTATGTCCTGTGTATTTCTTTGCATTTTCTAATTTTAAAAATTCAGCAATGGTTCTAGGCATTGAACCAAACTTGTTAATTCCTATGGGCTGACAAGTACAGCGACCATTTTGGTAATTCAAAAAAAATCTATCTGTTTTACAGGTTTGGGGCCAAGCATCCATATATTCTTTTGCGTAGTCGTTATTTATACCATTAATGGTAAATGATCTTGGCTGATTATTTTTTGTTATCGGAACTTTAATAAATAAAGTGTTCTCATCAATTTTTTTGACATCTTCCAGTTTCATGTTCATGAATTCACTTCTTCTTAAAGCACGAGAAATTTCAAATATTAAACAAACCTGCAACAGTAAGAATAAAATAAACAAATGTTTAGACTATACAGACATTTTCATACTAAACATATCAATAAATATTTAATTACCTTTGTAGCAAGATATTTATTATCAGGGGCTTCATTTAGAAATTTTTCGATATTTTCTTTTGTAAAAACTTCAGATTTTTTAGCAACGTATTTACACATTTGTTTCTTCGAAAAAAAACGTTACTTTTTTGTAATTACCAATATCAACATCATCAAATGCTTTGATAGTAGTTTTCAACATCGAATAAAAAGCCCATAAACTGGGAGGGGCTTATTTTTGAGAAAGATTATCAAAGTAGACTACAATTTCATCTTCAGCAAAAGAATTTGATTTAACATTTTCTTTACGCCATGCTTTAAAAGCATTATAAGTTGCCACATACATTCGTTTAGATTTTGTTGGCATTGATTGTAAAGCTATATTCTTCGCCTTTTCTTTTATCTCGTCAGGAACAAAATCATTATAATCATCGTCTAAATCACTGTAATCACTGTCCATATTTATTACGGAATAAGATTGTAGTTAAATTAAATAATGTTTAGAAAATATTTCACACCAGAATAATGTTTACGACTGAGCGAAATCGTTAACAAAAAACATTTGAGCATCATTAATAGAGGTTTTAGCATACTTCAGAATGAATCATAACCTACAAAAAGATGTAATTTTAATCATTAATTATTTATTATTTTGTATTTTTTCGGGGCTTTGAATGTTTTTTAATATATTTTTTTGTTTTTTTTTTGCGGTGAAAGTCAAATTTTTAGAGCAGAAATGTATGAATTGATCGTAAATATGAGCCCGTAGCCTAAAAAATTCCTCTCTACTCGTTTCATAATTGTTTATTTAAGTTAACAGTTGAGCGATTCCTAAATACGAATTTAGGACACGCAATGCTATAAAATAATTAAATTAAAGAAATTTTTAGGATGATATAAATTGTTTTCAAAATAAAAAATAATTATCTTGAGACAAAATTTTTTCAGTTAAAAATTTTTTTTAAGCCAAGATAGTCAATGTTTTTCTAAATATTCTTCCAAATTAAGCAAGTCAAGGAGGAAAGTTAAGTAGTTCAATAGTATAGAGCATGATAAAAATACTGTTTTTCTCAATTGTTATACATTTCCTCTGATTAACAGAAAAAATGAAAATTTTACTAATCTACTTAAAAAAGATTCGTTCTCACAGGTATTTTAATTATTACGGGTTTTCGAAGTATTGATATGGCTCTTATATGAATCTCATATTAGTGCCAAAATATGAGATTTATTAGGACATTCATTATGAGCTTCATAATGATATCATATCATTTTTACACGGGTTTGTTTACTTATAATATTTAAATAAATATTAATTTAATTTCATAAAACTCTAATCTCTCTAGTTGATTCACATAGAAGCGTGCATAAATTTTAAGTTGACAAGGACAAAATAAACTCTACATTACCGCTAAAATACATGATGATTTATAATTGAAGTTAATTCCACTAGATGGCGATAGTTTGTGACCATCTCGTCATAACACTATCGGTCACAAAACCGTTTTGTGACGGTAAAAAGTATGTAAAATTACTCGTCACGTGACCAGTGTACATCTCTATTCATTACACATCGATCATAGATACGATTTGCATTACTTGTAGTTATTACAAACTTTACTCTTCAAGGAAGCCTCGTTGGTAAACAGGTAATGAATTAGACTTTCAAGCGCTAGGTCCAAGGTTCGGTTCCAGCGCGCGCCGGTTTTTTTTTTTTTTTTTTTTTTTATGGAAATTATTCTATATAATTATATAGGGCCATTTTTCATATATAATTATGTTTGAGCATATATAATTATATATAATTTTTTTTACCCGGGCAATTTAAAGATCTGCCTTAGCAGATCTGGCCGTATCTGTTTATATATGGCCAGATCTAATCCGTTTTTCTCGGGTAATAATGTTTGTAACTTTTGTACAATTCTATAGAATTATATAAAATTATATATGATTATATCTAATTATATATAATCATATATAATTATATGCAATTATATATAATTATATGTAATTGTATATGAGTAGATATAATTATTAAAAAATGCTGCATCTAATTATATATTATTATATATCATCATATATAATTATATGCAATTATATATAATTATATGTAATCGTATTTGATTATATATAATTATTAAAAAATACTGCATCCAATTATATATAAGAGTGCAAGATTTTCTTGTCCAGATATTTGATTACTTAGATATTTATTACCCTGGCGAATTCGTGGTCACGGTAAAATGATCGTGAAACGACGGTGAATGTACCATAAATTCACAGTGTCGACAAATGATCGTCGAATGACCGTCACTTGACTATCGAACGGCCGTCATTTGACAGTGAATGACGAGTATCATTGTGAAAGTTTTTCACTGTTACTTTATGATTTTTATTCTGTATAGTTATCATACTTCACTATTCGAAAAACCAAATTTTTACTTGACCTCCGATTTTTTACCTGAGTAAAAATCGTAGATCATCGATCGATTGTCTGTCATTTGACAGTCATTCGAAAACATATAAATTGTCAAAAAACCGTAACTCGGTGGTAGATGCACAGTAGTCTGTGAGTGAAACGAGCGTATAATGTCGGTAAGTCAGGAATTTTTTACTAGTCAACAATGAAAAAGTGCTGATTATATTTTTTTTTTATTTCATTAAAAATACTCAAAGTGTATAAAAAGATAGGTAAATGAGAAATTTTCAGTAACTAATCGGGATGAAAAATTAAAAAAAATATTAAATTATTGTAATTTTGTTTATTTCAAAGTAAAATTATAAAAAATTAATCAGATTACAGGCAATCAACAGAGATCAATCATTTCAATACGTTTCAGAAGAGTTTATGGCTTACAAGTGTTGAATTTTTTTTATAGTCTTAAATGAGAAACTATAATACCTTTTGATTATGAAAAATATAATAATCAATATTGTTTTTTTTTTTTTTTTTTAGAGACAAAAACTTTAATTTCAAAATTACGGAAAAATTGTTTGTTATCAAGAAAAATTATTATGAGATATTTTTTTTAACAATTAAATTTCTAGCAATTTATTTTCCAGTTCTTTTTTTATACAGTTAATAATTTCACCATAATTTCGAAATTAAGAATTTCGTAATCATCAAAAATTTGAATCATTTATTACGATTATTATTTTGAAGTCATGGAAAAAATATAACTTTATTTAAGCTATTTTTATCTGTGCAATGAAAAAAAAAATGACTTGGTTTTGACACCTTATGATGTGACTGAATCAAATGTTTCGTGCAGTGTCTTAGATAGCCTAGCTGGTAGAGTCTTGGGCGCGCGACCAGATGAATCGGGTTTGAGTCTCGGTCTAGACTGTCCGCAATATTTTTTTTTATTTTATTGTCCGTGATAGTTGCGTAAAATCACCGTATTTGGACAGTATATTGAGCGTACAGTGTCGGTCATAACGTCGTAGATTTACTTGCGTATGCACCGTAAATATTCAATAAATTAATAGTAGATATCGTTCACAACGGTATCCGATGTTGACTGACAGATCGCTCGGTAAGAACGAACTTTATACGGTGAAACGACCGTGAAACAACCGTCATTCGACTGTGCTTTCACCGTGTCGCCGAAACCGCCAGGGTATATTTAATATTTGTATTTGCCGCTCAAAGCGACAACTAAATCATTATTATTATTTATTCTGAGATAGCGTCGGTCTACACGCAGCCTCGCTGCGCATACGACTTACTCTCCGGCTTGCTTGTTGTGTGACACGCACTTGTTGCTTGGACGCTTGACTGTTGTGTGTACTAATACGCAGTTACAACTCAAGTTTTTTTTTATATTATTAATTTGGTTATACGAATATAAGTTCATATCAAAGAGTGTTTAGAATTGTTTATAATTATAAGAAGAATAAATAAACTTAGATTCAGTTTAATTAAAATCTTGTGTTCCAACTTTCTTCATAATCCCAACAGTAAGTAATATATAATTATATATCAGTAATATATAATAACATATAAGTATATATAATTATATATAAATTTTTCTACCCGGGAAGCTTAAGGTAGTACCTCCACGAAAAGTATATTTCAAGAAACTTATGGAATTTTTTTTTATTGAAAGATAAATATATTAATAATTCAC
Source organism: Cotesia glomerata (assembly GCF_020080835.1). Lineage (NCBI taxonomy): Eukaryota > Metazoa > Arthropoda > Insecta > Hymenoptera > Braconidae > Cotesia > Cotesia glomerata. Next base: position 10,763,997 of record NC_058165.1, read on the forward strand.
CACCAAATTTCCAGATCAATTCACCGTACCGTTTTTGAGTAATTAATTTTCAAAATTTCATCTTTTACACGTAGAGGCCCGTGAAAAAATATTCTGATCAGGCTTGATATGAGCTGATAAGGCCATATAAAAATTTTTGATATGTTCATATCTGGCCTGATATGATCTGATTTGTCCATATTTAATTTTTGATAAGTCTTGATATGGCCTGATATGAAAATTGGCCATGTCAGGCCTGATCAAGCCTTATCAATTTGATATATCTATATCAGACTTGATATAGCTTGATATGCTCATATCTAATTTTACATTTTTTTTAATAGGTACTGATATGCCCTAATATAACCTTATAAAGTTATATATACTTTGATAAACTTGAAAAAAAAATCCCTGATCAGGGTTAATATAACTTGATATGGATTCATATAGTCTGATATACTCATACCCTTACCAGCATATAAGTAGTCTTATGTAGATAGATAGATAGATAGATAAATAAGTTTTATTTGATCTTGGAGTCAAGACTCCCTCAAGACCATCAATTTTACATAATTTTAACATTTAGTGTACATTAAATACAGTGCTTAAAGTGGGGAAAAATATAATAGCAAACATATTATATATTTTTCAGACAATAGTTAATAGTTAATAGCCAATGATAGATAACTAATTAAATTCAGAGTTAATTATGTATAGAGATAAATGCTGCAATAATCAATACAATATTATCAGTTTTATTATTTTGTTAATTTCTAATCTCAGTATAGTAATTAAAGCACGCATTGCGAAATTCTTCAAAATTGGTTATCGTAGTAATATTTGCTGGCAAAGAATTCCAGACACGTATGCCATGAATAAGAAATGAACGCTCATACATACAACAATTTGATCTAGGTAATCTAAGAATATCATTTCTTACATCTCCTCTCCGCAATGCAACTGGCAAAAACTCTAGTTTATACCTAAATAATTGCTGGTAATTTAGCACAATTTCTTTATAAAAAAGACAAGCTATAAAATAATCTCTCCTGATATCAAGTTTTAACCACCCTAATCTTGCATAATATGGCGTGACATGCTCCAGCCTAGATACTTTAAAAATATATCTAACACAAGAGTTCATTTTACGCTGCATTTTGATTTGTAGTTTTTTCGAAATATTTGTGTAGGCAGCACAACAGTAATCAAATATCGGAAAGATCAAAGTAGTTACAAGTTTTATTCTCAGCTGTTCATTAAAGATTTCATTATTAATTTTTAACTGAGCAAGGACCCTCATTGTACGACAGCATATACTAACTACTTGATTTTCCCATGACAGAGTGTCGTCGATCATCACACCTAAATATTTTATAACCCTTTCGTATTGAATGACACAATCATTGACAACAATATTATTCGCATATTTACATTCATTACAATTTATTTTCACTCTACTACCAAATATGGAAGCTTTTGTTTTCGTAGCATTTAACTTTAAACAATTCAATTTACACCACGTTTCAATCTTTCTTACTTCATTATTTAGAATAGCAACATACTCATTAACTTGAGAAACATGACAGGAAGTATAAATGACTAAATCATCAGCATATAGCAGATGTTGACAGTTGAGCTGATTTGTGAGATCAGTAACATATATTGAAAATAGTAAAGGGCCAAGTACACTGCCCTGAGGCACGCCATTTACTACTTCTCTCAAAGATGATGTTTTACCATCTACTACTACTGATTGCTTTCTATCAGTCAAATAAGATCTAATCCAATTAATTGTTTTATCTGAGAAATTCATTCGCAATAATTTATATAACAATCTTTTATGATTAACAGAGTCAAATGCCTTGCTAAGATCAAAGAAAATTGCTATTGTTACTTTAGACTCATTAATTGCAAAACGAATATCATCACACAACTTTATAACTGCCGTCTGTGTATTTAATTCTATTTTAAAAGCCATTTGATAATCATCCATATAATGGTTATCATTAATATATTTAACCATTTGGTCATGCACACATCTCTCAAGAGCTTTTGAAATGTTATTTAGTAGCGATATAGGTCGAAAATCTTCACAGTTTACTGCATTTTTAATCTTAGGTATTGGAACAACATACGAAAACTTCCATTCAGTAGGGAAAATCCCAGTGGTTAGCGACTTATTAAATAAGTCTGTAATAAACGGTAGGACATACATCAAGGTACATTTATATGCTTTAATTGAAAAACTGTCTGGACCTACTGAATTAGAAGTTATTCGCATTATCGATTTCTTTACAATGTTATCATCTAGCTCTGAAAAATGAAAATATACATTATTATAGGTATAATTAATGTTGTCGGCTGTGATATCAGTTACATCTATATCAACGTTTATGCTGCCAGAAGATTGAATGAAAAAATTATTCAATTCATTTGGATCTAATCTAATCACTGATTGAGTATTTTTACGCTTTATTAAACCTAGCCTTCTCAAATCATTCCACATTCCTTTCGAATTTTTAGCACTGCTTAGTTGATTATCAAAATAACATTTTTTCTCTTCACTTATTCGCTTCTTAACTAACCGACGCACAGATGAATATTCTTTGTAGGCATAACCTGTTCTTTTGAAAATTCGATAGAGTTTGTCTCGACGAGCTTGGAGATTTTTGATTTGACTTGTAATCCAGGGCGCTGGAGGACGTCGTGGAAATACTGTTTTTTCAGGTGCCAAACAGTCTATAACTCGTTCAAGATGACGATGTAACCATTCATTTTTATCATTCGGCGAATTTAATGATTTCATGATGTTAATGTCAATATCATTGAATAAGCGCCTCAGTAAATCGTCATCAATATTATGCCAGCTTCGAAATGTGAAATTGTTTAGTTTTTGTGACTCCAGTTTATATTTATAAACTACAGATATTAGATCATGATCTGATAGAAATGGTTGTAACGACTGTTCAAATGATAAAATTTTTTCTCGGTCATCAACTACACAGACATCAATAGTCGAATTGGAGTATTCTAAATGATGTGTTGGGCCAAAAGGAACAATATATAAACCAAAATCATTACAGAAACTCCGAAGCTGATCACCGTAAAAATTTCTCTTACTCAGATCAGAATTGAAATCACCTAATATTATAATATTTTTATAAACTGTCACTGCAGTTTCGAGTTCGTCTTCTAAGTCATCGAGATGTCCAACATTCGGTGGTTTATAAACAACACCGATTAAAACTTTTTCTCTTGAAATCTTCGATACTTCCACGAATAAATATTCAGGGTGTTTGTCTTTCGAATTTGGCGAAGATGACACATACTTAGAGGTTAAATCATTCCTTACATAGATTGCAACTCCACCTCCACTTCTTAGACAACGATCATGACGATGTAACGTAAATGATGGTAAAGATACTATACTATCGGATATTAGATGGTTTAACCACGTTTCCGAGACTGCAATCACGTCATACTGGTGTGTACGTAAGTATTCTTTGAATTGTTCGAAATGACACTCATTTCTGAAAGACTGTGCATTGATATGGCATACTTTTAAATAATTATCAAGATAATCTTTGGAAGAAGCTCTATTTGTATTTGTATTGTATTTATTAATAGTAGTTACATTAGTATGAGGTGCAATGTTAGGTGATGGTAAAGAGGGAGTCGCAGACTGTTAGTCCAGAAGGTTTTGTAGCAGCTCTAATCCTGTTGATGGTAATAACTTTACTGGTGGTTTATTGTCCGCATATCTCACATTTACTGAAGCATAAGATATCCAAATATTCTTAACAGGAATATTTGGATACGCCTTACGTATATTAAGTCGAAGCTTGTATAACGGTGATGGATAACGTCGATGAATATAAACTGGTGTATCCGGAGATTGTGCATTTGGTATCAATGTTCCCACTTTAACAGTATTCCCTTTAATATTACTCATGACATTGTTGACATGTTTCTGATTACTAAATTTCACTCGGATGTTTCTGCTTTTAGCTCTCACTTCTTTACCAAGTCGTTCTACTTTAATTACATCAGCTTCAGTAACAGTGACTTTGAGTGCTTTTGAGAGCAACACTACTGTATCCATGAGCTTTTCATTCCTCATTTCGGGGAGCCCACCAATAGTTATTTCATCTGCCAATAATTGGGTTTCTAGTTGTAATGTACGAACCTCAAGTTTACTATCAGTTATGTTCTGGACAGTACTTTTAATTTGATCCAAGAAATCACTATTAGCTACTGGATGATGTTCATTTAGTTCCATCTGTGTAATCCTAGTCTCCAAAGTCGTAACGTGAGCCTTGAGAGCATCAAAGTTAGTCGCAAGAACGTTAACTTTATTTGCTATCATTTCAACAGTTGCAGAGGAAGCATCAATCTTTGTCTCTATTCCAGTCATTTTCAAATTTATCGAGTTCAAAACCTCAGTAACATCAATAAAACATACTGGACATGAAGCAGCTATTCTGCCACTCGCAAGTCTTTTGTTTGGTAAACAATAACGAATTTTAACGCATCTGTCATGAAAATAATGTTTTCTGCCCTCCAGGCGGAAAGTGGCAACTTTCGGCCCGCTGCGCTAAACGAAATTGCCGCTTTCCGCCTCTGTCGGACAGAAAAATAGTATACAAACCTATGGCAGGAAAATAATAAATATCTCAGACCACATATATGTCGACCTCGGCTTCGCCTCGGGCAACATATATGTGTTCTGAGACATTTCTCATTTTCTTGCCACAGGTGTGTAATATACTATTACAAGCAGCACCGGTCTGGACTGATTCTGCTTGCTCGGTAACTTGACGTTGGCAGAGAGCGCAAAACATGGACATTATGACTGTAGATGGTAGCACTCGTTAACTTTTATGAACAATACTTTTATATATCCTAACCTTGTTAGTAAAATCTCTAGGCTATTTATTGAATAATATCTATTGACTTTTAAGCACTAACTGGAATTATTATTTCAAAATACTGCACAATTTTTAGTTTACAGTTGTAAATAAAATTTATACAAGTTTTATCACCTCGTCTAGAGAATATAGCAATGTAATGACGCCGTAAAAGAAACACGTCCGCACTGTGCACTGTACACTACACTACTATATGTACTCATATAAAGGCATACCCGAGTAAAAAAAAACTATATATCATTATATATGATTCATATCTAATTATATAGAAGCATATGTAATTCATTTATAATTATATAGATGTATATATAATTCATATAAAATTATATATAAATCATATAGAATTCTATATAATTTTTTTTACTCCAGTGAGTATTTTGTGATTACCATAAAACATTCTCTTTTTCTATCTAAGAGTCTGTTACTCCAATGATTAACAATCTTTTTTAACCCTTTAGTACCCTCGCTATGAGAATTTTTCTCACGCAACAACATTCAACTTATAGGATGTTGCTGCAGTGAAAGTAAGACACTAAAAAAAACGTGGGTACTGAAGGGTTAATATATAGTATTTTTCGGATGAAATAAAAGGAACTTAAAAAAAAATTTAATTTCACAAAAATGATTAGTTTTGTCTAGTTCAAAAATTGTTAGCCAGGCCCTCCAGCAATATATAGTTCCATATACTAAACAAATAATTCCATCAAAATTTAAGCTTTCAATTCTGATTTTACCTCGATTATTTTTTTAATTTCAAAGAAATTATAAATTCTAAAGCAACGAAGTACCTTAACAATATATCGTAGAATCATTTTTGCGATTTCATGTATACATAGATAATTTTATAAATCTACATATAGATACCATTATTATATACAAATATTGACAGTGAATAATTAATAAATTAGATAAAAAATTTTGTTCACTACGAATCGATCATGTATACGATTTGCATTACTTGTAGTTATTATAAACTTTGTTCTTCAAGTAAGTCTGTTAGGTAAACGGGTAGTGAATTAGTCTTTCAAGCGGTAGGTCCACGGTTCGATTCCCACTCGCACCGATTTTTTTTTCTTATGGAAATAATTATATATAATTGTACCTAATTATACATAATTATATAAGGCCATCTTTCATTTATAATTATGTAATATAATGATATATAATTTTTTTTATCGGGGCGGGTACATAGTCTGATATACTTATATCATGGCATATATAGTCTGATAAGGCCAATTTCCATATCAGGGCTGATATAGTCTGATCAGAAAATTTTTTCACGGGGGTATAGAGAGATGGTAAAGTTAGTATGAAATCTATTTGCATCACTCGAGTGGTACGGAAGATTTCATACTAACTTTACCATCTCTCTATACCTCTACGTGTAAAAGATGCAATTTCGAAAATTAATTGCTCAAAAACGGTACGGTGAATTGATCTGAAATTTTGGTAGTGAATTATTAATATATTTATCTTTCGATAATAAAAATTCCATAAATTTCTTGAAATATGCTTTTCGTCGAGGTACTACCTTAACGTTAACTTTGACTAAACATCCTATACTACAAGTATTTTTAAAGTGAGTGAGGCTATCAGGAAACTGGCTTGCTTTCTATAAGAGAGAGAGAGAGAGACAGACAGTGAAATATGCGCACGCCACACGGCTTACAACTAAGCAAAAAGTGTCGTTACAACTTTTGGTCTTAATTTTTTCCGTCTAGCTCCCTTTCGCAACGCACGATAAGGAACTTCGTCCAAAAAAAAAATGGGTGTCAATAATTGGTTCATAAAATTTCAGTAGCATCTCTTATTCATATATAGGTAAATTTTAAATAAAACTGTATCCTAACTTTTTTAGATAAAAATACGTTATCAAGCTTTACAGCAACTACGGATGAGACAAACTATTATTTTATTAAATATTTCATAATTATAACTATACTAGCTGACCCGGCAAACGTTGTTTTGCCATATAAATAATTTCCTAGTAATTTCTAGTGTAGACAAAAAGTAGCTTACTTATTGTAAGTATGTATGTATGTTAGAATGTGTATATTGTATGTATGTAAGAATGTGATATATGCGTGAAATAAGCATGAAGCGCTGTGAACGATGAGAGAATATAAAAATAACAAAAGGCAAACATTATTTTTAAGTTATTATAATTTATTCCTTAAAATTATATATCATTAATTAAACAATTACGACAGTAACACTATTAAACAATATCAATCTCTTAATGCTATAGCGTGAACAATATTTTTTGTTAGTCCATCTTTAGCTAACACAAACAAACTGGATGGTTTACCCACTCGAGAGCATGCCACGTATAATTGTCCGTGTGAAAAACATGGTGTTCTCAAATCTAATCCACAAACAGACATCGTTTGACCTTGGGATTTGTTGATAGTCATTGCAAATGCCAATCTAACCGGAAACTGAATACGTTTTAATTGAATTGGCACATCTGTAAGTATAATAGGAATCCGTGGTATGAGTATATTTTCACCTCTGAACTTGCCATTTAAAATCCTAGCTTCGATCACGTTTTTCATTAATTTTTGAATGACTAATCGCGTACCGTTGCACAGCCGGGGCGGGTTCAAATTACGAAGCAAGATAATTGGAGATCCAACCTTTAATTGTAAATTATGCGGTGGCATGCCTGGCAAATCCAGTGAGTTCAAAAACTCTGTGGGAAAATTTACTGCTTCGCTGTCGTCGCAAACTGTATCAATAGATTTATATGATACCAAGTTCCCTGGCAACAACATTTGTATCTTCAGATTTAAATTGTCAACGTCTACATTTTCTGCCGCTAAAATCGCTCTTTCTGCAAGCCACTCATGATTTATGTACTGTGTGTGTACATCGGGAAATATTTGTTCAATGAGAGTATCTTGCGAATCAGCGATTGTGCAGAAATCGGTCAGTAATTTTACGTATCCAGTTTCATCTATAGCAACTTTTCCATCACCGATATCTAAGAGTTGTTTTGAAAATGTTTCAGCGGATGGATCTTGAAGCATTTGAACGCGCATATTTATTTTTAGCTGTAATTTTTCAACATTACGCCACAATGGAGATGATTTTAAGCAAGCGTTGATCTCATCAGCGTATGTTGAACGTGGAATGACTGGAAGTGTTTGTCTGAAATCACCTGAAAGGACCAACAGAGTTCCGCCAAATAGTTTGTCACTGTTTTTAATATCTTTCAATGTCCTGTTCAACGCCTCAAGTGAATGTTTGTGTGCCATAGTACATTCATCCCAAATAATAATTTTACATCGTTTCAGCACAGTGGCCATGGTCGTTTCAACCCACCTTGTCCAGCTGAAACTGCGAGCATAATGCGATCATAAATGGTTCTTTGTTCCTCATTCATTAGTGGGACATTGCGGGCAACAATCGCTGCCATTTCTACAGTACTGTACTGCAGTTCACGATTCATTTCAGTATTCATTAAATCAGATGCAGTTCGATTTGGCGAATTCATACCGAAATTACTAAGTGGTAAGTTGGCAATGACAATGCAAAGATCCTCAATAGCAATCAATGCTTCATTGTACATTTCGTCGCTGAATGTTATGGTTAGATCGTGGCACCGTATACGATGTTGATGCAATATATCATCAGTCATTGAATCTTTATGATTTTCCCATAATATCTGTGCTCGGGCTGGGAAACATGTAGTCAACACTATAGCGAATAGTAGACGAATTTGTATTGCTGTACAGTTCAATGCAGCTTCAGCAAGCATGCATTCCCACTGGTTGTCGTTTTCCAGCAAGCCGAGTGCAAGGCATGCATCTTTATACGTTGGATATTGTTGCCCATTCACTTTACGTATATCTTGAAATGATAATGGGCCAGTAACATTAACCAATAACAGTCGAAGATAAAAGCACTCCGTGTGTCTTGGATTGACTGTAAATAATCGCCCCAAGGCGTTTGATTTGAATAAATTGAGACATGCAGCAACTGGTGAGCCTTGCTTGCAAGGCATCCATGTTTTTGTTTGAGTCCATGTGAAATAGTGTGGTACTTGTGAATAGAGTAATGTTCGTGCAAAGGCACCAAAATCATCTGCACGATTAAACAATTCAAAAAATGCAGTGAGTGTAGTTTTAGGTGGATTTATTGTACGATCAATCGCTGTTTCGTTCGTGAAAAATACACGCTGACCGTTTTCAAGATGGATGGCTAACTGAACAACTGCTGGATCCCGTTCATGAATTGGAAAACCAAAGATACGCCAAGCAGCTTCATCGGAGCTGTACCGACCAATGTATACCGACCAATGTACCGACCAATTTGGTAGAGCGTTATTTCATCGTTTTTATTCACTGGAGGAGCATTCACATTAGTATTTTCCACTCTAAACACAGCCCTATCACTGCCTTTATGGACATACTTGCAAATGTATTTGATGCTCTTCACAGAACTGCAGAACTCAATATGAGCATTATATGTCTTGCTCAGCAGAGGCGAATATGGCACCACCCAACGATTGTCAATATCAATGTCTGTGTTGATGATATTTTTAATAAATGATTGTCCGCCATTTTCAGGATTTCTTCGACGATATATTGGGTATCCGTCGACATTTGTGGCCGTATCATTGGTAAAATCTTTAGGGAAATTTTTAGTACATTTTCCATCAGCCATGCAAGGCGATGAACTATTAAGAGTACCACATGGACCATGAATCATGTTTGTTGTAACAATATCAAACAGCAGTTGGTCAGTGGATGGATCTGGAATTTCCGCAGAAATGATACTATCGATTTCTTCAGGACGGATTTTGTCGATGAACCAAACCAAAATGTGTGCATGAGGTAATCCTTGCTTTTGCCACTCAACCGAATACATCCAGCAACGTGTGGGACCAAATACATGTGATTTAGTAATGAAACTTATTAAAGACTTCAACTTTTGTCTGAACACACGTGCTGTAATGTCATGGCGATGTATTGCATTTTGGCCAGGCAGTAGCAAAGATGTAATCTCTGGCCATTTTGGATTACATGTGGACGTGATAAATAAACATGGTCGTCCATATTCGCGCACGAAAGTCAGAGCATCCTGTATATATTCTTGCATATGACGTGGACTGCCTACGTACGATGATGGTAAAATGACATGGTTACCAATTTCGGCGACGTCAGCGTTGTTGTTGATAGCGTCTCGCAAATGAATGTACTCTTCCGCGCGCAGCTTTTGTTGATTATATCGTAAGTATCGTAGTCGTTCGCTCTCAATCTTCGCGTACATGTCGACCATGAATTGTTGACAAAGCTCACGACATCGTAAAATGACGTTTTCCAGGCCACGTCTAATCATTAATCGGTACGCATAATAATCCTTTGAGCTAACGTTCTTGTTTGTTTCAGCTCCTGTAATATTTGTTCATAAAAATTAATTTAAATTTATTACGTTCAATAATTTAATTGTTTTGTTAAATGATTAATGATCAAATTAATAATCAATGAAGTACCTGATACGGGATCTCGTTGTTTTATGTTTATGCAATATCCGTCTTGTCCCTTCCAGAATATTAGCGGATATTGGAGAGCGTCATATGAACGATGTGTGTCAGCAATGAACTGAAGATTATTATTTCTTCTACGAATCACAATTTCTCGTGCAGCTGTACAATCGCCAACCATGATTCCAGCAACATCATCAACAACGGGTGCATTGAATCTACGAATATGCTCTCCAGCTGGTGTTTTATCAGGATTAATGACGATAGCGTGATTATCGCTTTGTAATTGGTGCATATGTGATTTGAATATTTTCAACAACTCGTTGTGCTCGTTCAAAAGAGCATCTAGCTCGCTGACGATGCGCCTGGCATAAAGTGAATCAAGGTTATTATAATCACAACGTGCATTCACGCGATTGGCAAGTGCGCTTCCGGAATCCTCGCCGCCCATAAAGTAGATTTGTAAGAATTTATGTGGTTTGTTTGGCATTGGCAGCAGTGAGCCCATTTTAAGATAAACTTGGCCTCTGATTTTGAATGTAGAATTGAATTGTTGACCATTTGTATTAGTATTTCGAACTATTTCTGTTGCTCCGAACAATGTCATTTGAAAGCATGAATTGAATCTTCTAATTGACTTCAGGAACACGTTAGAATCTGGATCCGTGCCGATAAGTAAGCCGTTCAATGGTTCAGGTGGTGTTTCAATTTCAGGTAGTTGCACTTTTCCTGACGCGCAACACATCCCAGCTGGCTCATTTTTGAATTTCAGAGCATGACAATGCGGACATTCCTTGTCCATAGCACCAATTACCACTTTTGAATGAGCATAATATTCAATATCGGGCTCATACTGGAATGCTAGACGCAGGAATGAATCAGATATAAATGCTCGATGTTCCTGTTGTCGTTGTTGGTTATTTGTTCTTCGTCTATTGACTGTGAAACGGCGTGATTGTCGTTGTTCTAATCTTCTGACTTCATTGCGTTCAGCTCGTGTATCTTCTGGCTCTTCTTGATGCAATTGCGCCATTCTGACACGTGCATCAGTATTTTGTTGCTGGATTTGTTCTTCTGTTCTTTCGGATCTGCTATTTCGCAAGTTTCGAGCTTTACTTGTACTGCGGCTCAAATCAGCCCCTTTGCGTTTTCTTGGCATTGCTCACTGTACAAAACATACATAAATAGAATTAATGAAATTATTTAATGATGAAAAATGTTAAAAGTATAATTAGGGCCAGGATTTTTGCCGCAGTTTTGAAATGATTAGTTTTAATTTATGAAATTATAACAAAAATATAAGTTTTATGGAAAAATTTTTCAAACAAAAGTAAAAAATTAAATTTTATGAAAACATTGTCTCATATAATTTTTTCATACAACCAATATTTCCATTGACATTTCAAAATAAAGATTCATAATGATTGATTTTTGGAAACTATGAAAATCTTAATTGTTCAATTACATTTTTTAATAAAATTAAATTAAAATTACATTTTTATAAGATCAACAACATTTTCGATATAAATCAAAAAAAGTATACTTACAACACAAAATCCGTTGTTATTGGAAGCTCGTGTCACGTGTTGAGTACTTTTGAGGTTATAAAATCACTTGATTAACTAATCGTGCAAAATACACTCAAAATTGATAATTTAATTATTATTGATAAAATAGGAATGATTAAAAGTTAATATGAGAGTTAAACTGAGATAGCAAAATAATAATTGTCAACGTTACTACTACACTTGATGCATAAACAATAATGATGGCCGACAACTGTGTAGGGAGTGAGAAAGAAAGGAGACCGGCTTCGTTCTCATCTCTACTCCGTGCTGTTTACTGGGTCAGAAGTGACACCTGTAGACATCTGGCGGGGATAACTAATTAAATGACGATTGATCAGTTTTCGACCGGAGAGGAAAAATGATTAAATTACTGAAATGGCTATTAAAAAATAAGGGTTGATCGTAGAAGGGTTAAAATGGAGGATTGTATGTATTTTTGTATGTTGTATCATAAAAAAATAGAAATTAAAAATTTTGTCTGAAAAATAAAAAAAAATTTAGGGGTGGACTACCCCTAACATTTAGGGGGATGAAAAATAGATGTTGGCCGATTCTCATAGATACCGGATAAGCACAAAAAATTTCATCGAAATCGCTCAAGCCGTTTCGGAGGAGTATGGCAACGAAAACTGTGACACGAGAATTTTATATATTAGATATATTTAAGCTATTTGTTTTAACTATCATACCATAAGTTTATTTAAAAAATGTTATAGTTATAAATATATATAATTAATAGGGCCCGTAATTTTATCACCGTTCAAATTACTGTGTATATGTTTAACCTTAAATTTGATCAAATGAAAATAGGCCAACCTCCGTGCCTTATTAATTAGTATAATATATATTTATGAATATATTCATATCATATTCTTGACTTGACTTTATGGGTGTCAATAATTGGTACAACGGTACGTCACTGATCAAATCAGTTGACTTGATCGGCCTGTCAATAATTAGTTTCTCTGTGCAATTGACTTTGTCTATTGAAATTAATCATTTAATTTGAGAAATTGCTATCGAAAAGCATAGATTACAGGAGTGAGAAGATAAATCAATACAATTTTGAAATAAAAATTCAACCATTGTAATTCTAAATATGTTAAAGAAATTCAAATCTCAGTCACGTTTTTTCAAGTGTAAAAAATTGATTACCTAAAAAAAATGCCATTCGGCCACACCCGAAATGGGAAGGTAGATTTTACTGAATGAAATTCTTGATAGAATGACGTATATAAGTCGGTTGTACTACACATTGCCTAAAAATGGTTCAATTGCACTCTTAAATTTGAAAAAATAACTAAAAATGGTCAAAATGTCAATGTTATAAATGTCAAATTGAAGGCAATTTCATGAGCTATCTCATGAATTTTTCTAAAATTAGCTATCTCTGTTCAATCAAAAGTTGTACATCAATGAAGTGACCAAAAACGTGATTTTCACTATTTTAAAAATTTTAAATAGCCGCCATTTCTAAACTAATTGATCGATTTTGCTTATCTTCGAACTCGATCAAGGTCATTACCCAAAGAATATGTGTACCGAGTTTCATCTAAGTCCGTTGAGAATTGTAGACGCTATCGTGTCCACAAGCCGCGTTATTTTACATATATATATATATATATATATATATATATATATATATATATATATATATATATATATATATATATATACATAAATATATAAACTTTTGAACCAATGTTAATTTTGAGCTTTACTCGACTACTTAAGAGATAAAATGACAAAATTCCGTGAGAATTGCGACATAAGGACCAATGCAATAGATAGATTTCTACGAAATCTACCTAAAAGGAATTTTTTTTTAACTTCTCGTTAGAAAAATCGAAGATTTTCACAAATCGGGAAGTTATTTTTTTCACCCCGTTTTACGAAAATCGAGTTTTCATCGAATCTCGACGTTTCGAGGTCCTACGAAGCTTCCCTGACTATTCCCGCGATGGTGTCTGTATGTATCTGTGTGTGTGTGTGTGTGTTTTATTTATTTTTTTTTTTTTTCAGAGGGGGGAATCCTTTTTGCGGATTCCAGGCATAGCTGTTTTGCCTGGATATGTGAAGACTCGACGCAGCGTCATACTAAAACTTGACGCTAACGCCTCTACTCACTAAACCCTAAACCCCTTTTCTTCTTTCCTCTAATCCCTCATGGGAACCGCCGTCAGGCATTACTTCGTGGGAAGGAACTAGCTACTGCTCTTCCATCTAGTGGCTAAGGCGTTAACTACCTTCCTTCTATCTTCTGATATTTTCTTTTATTCTTTCGGTGGAACGCAAGTCTTTGAGGACTTCCGTTACAAACGTGTTGGTAGCGTTCCAGACAGCTTCTGATGACAGCATTGCTGCTACTATTGTCTCTGGTTGGATTTTCCTCTTCAGGATATTCTCCAGCTCATCTCGCTGTGGGTAAAAACGTGGGCACTCAATGAAAACGTGCTCCGCATCTTCAGCAACTCCTGGGCAGGACGGGCACTCCGAAGAGTCATCCTGCTTCAAGCGGTGTAGATACTCTCGAAAACACCCGTGTCATGACAATATCTGCGTAAGATAGTAATTGACCTCGCCGTGATTCCGGTTAAGCCAAATGTCGACCCGAGGTATGAGGCGGTGCGTCCACCTACCCTTCTCTGCAGCATCCCATTGTAGTTGCCATCAGCCTATGCTGTTCTGCCGCTCTTCAATTCTAAGTTCTTCAGGGCTCAGTGCAGTTGACCTTTATCGTTGGTAAAGTTTTACTCCCGTAAGCAATGCTATTCTCAGGAGGCCATCATACATAATATTCCATAGCAGAGGACCTAAAACTGATCCCTGTGGCACTCCTCCGCTGATTTCGTACTCTTCCGTACCGTTCTTCGTCTCATATTTCAGAAACCTATTCGTGAAGTAGCTCGATACCATTCTACGAAGGTATCCTGGTACGTTTTTTTCTTCTAAAGCCGGCATAACGCAGTCCCAGTTAGCGGAGTTGAAGGCATTCTTGATGTCCAAAGCAGCCACAAAGCAGTATTTCTTCTTTCCACCCTTCCATCTCGTTCCGGCGATTGCATCCTTGGCTATATCAACAACCAATTTGATCGCATCCAGAGTTGACCGTCCTTTTCGGAAACCAAACTGGTTCTCTGCCAGGAGTGGGTCGACTACAGCCTCTATTCTCTGATGAAATATGCGCTCGAATATCTTGCCGGCCGTGTCTAACATGCAGCGTGGTCGGTAGGATGACAGTTCTTCCGGCGGCTTTTTCTCCTTCGGAAGTAGCACTAGCCGTTGCTGTTTCCACTTCTGGGGAAAATTCCCTTCCTTCAGGCATGTATCGTAAACGTCCAGGAATAATGCCCATGCTGCCCTAAGGATTGATTTCAGGGCAATATTAGGGATTCCGTTCCTTCCCGGCGCCTTATTAGTCCCTACTCGATTGCCTGCCTCTATCATGGCCGTATGTCTGTGTGTGTGTGTGTGTTTTTTTTTTTTTTTTTTTTTTTTAATGGGGGGGGGAATCCTCTTTACGGATTCTAGGCATAGGTGTTTGGCCTGGATATGTGGCGAGTCGACGCAGTGTCATACTAAAACTCGACGCTAGCGCCCCTACCCACTAAACCCTAAACCCCTTCTCCTCTTTCCCCTAATCCCTAATGGAAACCGCCGTCAGGCATTACTTCGTGAGGGGAGGATCTAGCTACTGCTCTTTCTTCTGGTGGCTAAGGTGTTATTCTTTCCTCCTTCTAATTGGCGTCATTCGCTCTTCTTCTTTCTATGGACCGCAGGTCTGAGAGGACTCGTGACAAACGTGTTTGTGGCGTTCCAGGCAGCCTCTGATGACAGCATTGCTTCTACTATCGTCTCTGGTTGGATTTTCCTCTTCAGGATATTCTCCAGCTCATCTTGCTGTGGATAAAAACGTGGGCACTCAAAGGAGACGTGCTCTGCATCTTCATTGACTCCTGGGCAGGACGGGCACTCTGGGAAATTATCATGCTTAAAGCGGTGGAGATACGCCCGGAAACAGCCGTGTCCTGATAACGTCTGCGTAAGATAATAGTTGACCTCACCGTGACTCCGGTTTAGCCAAACGTTGATCCTTGATATGAGACGATGCGTCCACCTACCCTTCACTGTGGCATCCCACTGTAGTTGCTATCGACTTATGCTCTTCTGCCGTTCTTCTGTTCTAAGCTCCTCAGCGCTTAGTGTGGTTGACTTATTTCGTTGGTAAAGGATCCGTCTTTCCTCAGCTAAGACTCTGAGAGGCAAAGTTCCGGAAATGACACACACTGCTTCTATAGATATTGTGCGGAAGGCGCTTGCTACTCTTAAGGCACTCAGACGGTAGACAGATATCGGATATATGGTTGTGATGTGATTTCTTGTTCTCCGACTTTCAGCTTTATGGTCTCTATCACTTTTCTGCTGGTAATAAGCACAGCCTCAGTCTTCTGTTTAGCCAGTTGTAGATTCATTGAGTCCATCCACCGGTTAACTTTCTCAAAGGTGATACCGAACATGTGGTTTATCTCATCTAGGTGTTTAGCAACGATTACGACAGCTACATCATCTGCATATGCAACAAACTTGACACTTCTTGGAAGAGTCAGTCTCAGCAGGCCATCATACATGATATTCCACAGAAGTGGACTCAGAACGGAACCCTGGGGGACACCTCCGGTAATATCATACTCTTTTGGACCATTCTTCGTGTCGTATTTCAGAATTCTGTCCGTGAAGTAGCTAGCCACTATCCTACGTAGATATCCTGGTACGTTTTTCTCTTTCAGGGCTTGCATAATGCAGTCCCAGTTGGCGGAGTTGAAGGCATTTTTGATGTCCAAAGTGGCCACCAGGCAGTACTTCTTCGCTCCACCCTTCCATCTGATCCCTTCGATTGCCTCCTTGGCCGTTGCAACAACCAGATTGATTGCGTCCAGGGTTGATCGTCCTTTCCGAAAACCATACTGGTTATCTGCCCGGAGTGGATCGACAACTGCTTCTATTCTTTGGTGGATTATACGCTCAAATATCTTACCTGCCGTATCTAACATACAAAGTGGTCGATAAGATGACGGTTCTTCTGGTGGCTTTTTCCCTTTTGGAAGTAGTACTAGTCGTTGCTGCTTCCACTTCCAAGAGAAAATCCCTTTCTTGAGGCATGTGTCGTAGACGTCCAGGAACAATGATGGCACTGCTTTTATAGTTGTTTTTAAAGCAATATTGGGGACCCCGTCCAATCCCGGCGCTTTATTGTTCCCTTCACGATTACAAGCCTCCATCAGTTCTTCCTCCGTGACAGATGGAATGTCATCCATTTCGTTCTGCGCTTATAGGTAGTTAAACTCGTTTTGTTCGGGGAACAACGCGTTTACGATCTTCTGTAGGAGTTGAGGACACGTGGGTGATGGCATTAGCTGGTTTTTAAGATGGGTCATGACCACCTTATACGGCCTACCCCACAGATCTCTGTCCACCTCGTTGATGAGCTCCTTCCAGCATTTTATTTTGCTATCTTTGATGGCTTTGATGGCTTTGTTCAGGGATTGACGGGCTTTTTTGTACTCTGCGACCAGCTCCGCAAAGTTAGGTCGTCAGTAGCCACGCTGAGATATTCTTCTCTTCTGATGACACTCTTTACGAAGGGCGCTGATGTGGTCGTTCCACCAGTGAACGGAAGGTCTTGTGTTCATGCCACGTCTACGAGACATACTGGTGTCACAAGCCTGGGTCACTCTTTTCATTAGGTCCTTGGTCTTCTCTTCTGCGCAGCCCGCGATAATCTGGTCACTATTGAGAGCTACTAACAATGCACTTGGGTCAAGAGTTTTTACCTTCCAACCAATGGTGTTAAGTTGCTTTTTAGGTCTTCTCGGGCTCTGGACGTTTGATATTTCCCAGAGAATCGCGTTGTGATCGCTGGCTGTGTAGATATCCATCACCTTCCAGTTGATATTACCTCTGGTGAGGCTGCTACTGACGAAAGTGAGATCTAAAATAGAACTTGCGTCTCCTTTGGTGTAGGTTAGTGTATCACCACTGTTGAGCAGTACTACATCTAATGTAGAAAAGGCTTCTAGTAGTTCCTTTCCTCGCGCGTTTGTATGCTTGCTGCCCCAGTCTACTACCCAGGCGTTGAAGCCCCCGACTATTGCCACTGGTCGGTAATGCTTCGCGTCCTCAGTAAGTCGATCCAGAAATGCGGTGAATTCGACAGTAGAGAGGCTAGGTGGTGCGTAACAGCTATAGAAGCGGATGCCCTCTACTGATACTGCTAGAAAGCCAGCATTGCTGTTGTTGACTGCATTTTGGAAAGGGAGCTTGCCACATGACCAGATGACAGCTTTGGATGTGCTGTCAGATTCCCAGGGTTGGGTACTCAGGTGTTTATATGGCTCTGCTATCAGTACCAAGTTAAGCTCTAGTTCTCGCACGGATTGCATGAGCAGGTCATGCGCTGCCTCACAATAGTTGAGATTGAGCTGCAGTATCCTCATGTTTGTTTGTTCGTCAACTTCTGGAGTGCTTCCTGAAATAACGGGCACTTATAAGTACCGGCATAGTGGGCAACATTCTCTGCACTTTCAATCTCAGCACATAATGCACATTTGGCGGGATTTTTACAATCAGCAATCTTGTGCCCTTCTTGTCCGCACCTGATGCAAAGCTTCGACCGGTCCACCTTGCTTCTGCACTGGGATCCATGATGTCCGAAATGCCAGCATTCAAAGCATTGAATAGGTCTCTTCGTTGTCCTTATTCGGCAATTAACCCAACCAATCCGGATTTTGCTACTTCCATCCAGTAGTTTCTGTGCTGTTGCTGCTGGTAGAATTACTGTGGCAATTCGAGTACCTCCGTAGGCCTTACGGATCTTGATTGCCTCTACTGGTATCTCACAGCCATCTCCAGCTTCCTTTTGTAGGGCACCCTAGATGTCGTCCTTCTTTGTGTCATCATCGACGTCTCGGATCTCAATTACCTCCTGTGGTCCTTTGCAGGTTACTCTTGCGTCTTCTTTCAGTATGTCTGCAATGGTCTTTCTCAATGTTTGGCCTTTGTCGGTGTTCTTCCTCGAAAAAGTTATCAGCATATCTCCAGCATTGGTCTTATGGATCTTCTCTACCGTACTGCGGACCTGATCATCAGGGACGTCCTGTTGTATTCGGCGCAGGATCTCGGCGTACTTTGCTTTCTCTGTCAGCCGGATGATGAGGGCATCCGGTCTGATCCATTTCCGCGGTTTCTTTCACTTGGGTTCAGATCGGGGCTCCTTTGTCATCTGTTTTGGGAGCACCTCTTTCTTCTGTCGCTTTAGCTCTTGCTTGGACTGAACTTTTTGCCAAACCGACACTTTTTCCTGTTCGCCGCTTCGTACTGCCGCTCCTTGCGGAGGGCTTTTCTTCAAATCCTTTTTCTTCACGACTTGGCTGATTGCTGGGTCAGGAGAAGGTCGATCTTTTCTCTTACCTGACTTGCTGCTGGCTTTACTTTTGTCTTCCGCGACTGATTCACCGTCACCTTCGGCTCCGGTGTCCATTGCTTCGTCAGTCACGACGACAGCCTGACAGGCTTTCTCCGGTGTAGCATGGGAAATGCGCTGCAATGATGAGCGCCACTCCTCGTCCAGCTTCTCAAACCTTTGAAGGGCGTTAGCTACACCAGTCGTCTTGGCCTTTATCTCTTTGTGAATGTTGACCTTTGGTTGGACGAAATCATTCAACTCACTGATCAGCTTTTCAAGGCGTTTGAGTGCTTGCGAACGCTTCATTTCAGCGCTTGCGTCAATCGCTGCTTGTTGGACATGTAGCCCGTTTCCACTCTTGTTTGTTTCCTGTAAATTACTCATACTTTTTTGATTTACCAGCGCATCGTGCGGAGTGGAGCGGGTTGTCATAACTAGGAACGGGTGTACCCTCGGAGATAGTACTCCTACCCCAGTTCCCTGAGGCCTAGTCGACACTTAGCCAGTCCCGGAATACACGGACGGACTAGACTCGCTCGGAGCGGTGAAGATTTCGATCTCTAGCACTCACTGCGTACTCCCTGATCAAATCCCGAGGTGGCTGGCTCCTGATCTACTGCTGTAACTACTCCTTTTAGTTACACGTCGGAAACTACGACACAGGTTCCGGCCACTCCCGGTGGGTTACAACAGAGAACGATCTTCTTCTTGCTAGGTCAGTTAGTGTGACCACCCATTAAGGGGAGTTTTGTCCACAGGGGCGTATTTTATTTAGCTCCTACCCTCTGTACCTTGTCAACTAAGAGACTCAGTGTCATCCAAGGACAGCGAGCGTTCTCCCATCCACTTGGGGAGATGCACCCGGTAGCAGTATCTCTTCTGCCTCGAGTGTGTGTGTGGGTGTGTGTGTGTGTGTGTGTAAACCTCTTATAACTTTTGAACGGTTGAACGGATATCATCGCTATTCGAAAGAGCTTGACCAAACTTAGATTTTGAATAGACTTTGGAACGATTCGGACCGGTAGATTTTGAGAAATTGCAAAAAAACTACAAAAAAAAAATTTTTTAAATGATTCGTTCGTGAGTTATCGCTGACGAAAGAAAACCGAAAAAAGTGTTTTTTCGGAATTACTCCGAAATTTATCCCTCTATCAATCGAAACTTGAAGATTTTCCATAAAACTTATAAAACTGCGTCGAATGCCACCAACTGCGTGAAAATCGGTTCATTTATTCAAAAGTTATTGCGATTTGAAAATTTGAAAAATAGTGTTTTATCAAACTTCTATCAAACTTTTGAGCTCGAAAAGCTCAAAAGCATACAAAAGCTATTTTTTGAGCTTGGAGAACTCAAAATAATACACAAAGTGTATTTATGAGCTCGAAGAGCTCAAAAACGTCATAAGTGCAGTTTCAAGCGATTAGGTATAGAATTGGAGGGAAGTTGCAGGGATGGCCTTCAGGGTCAACCGTTTTCCTAATTTTTTTTTTTTCAAATCAATGAAACATAAATGTTTAATTTGTTGCAGTTAAAAATGTTCACTTCACAGCATTCGATATGTCTGGGCATGATCGGTACCGATCACTGTGGGAACATTATTACAAAGATTGTCAAGGAATAATTTTTATTATTGACAGCAGCGATAAACTACGATTGGTTGTCGTCAAAGAAGAACTAGATATGTTACTTCAGCATCCAGATATTGTTGGTAATTATTAATAAAAAATATTATTAAAAACTTACATATAAATTCTTTTGAATTTTCACATTAAAAGTGTATTGAATACTAACAAATGCATTTATTTTCAACAGGACGCAAAATTCCGATCTTATTTTTGGCAAATAAAATGGATTTACCGGATTCATTAACGGCTGTCAAGCTTGTTGCAGCTCTAGGACTCGACAGAATCCACAATAAACCTTGGCATATACGAGCTACGAATGCCGTTACTGGAGATGGGTTACAAGCGGCTATTGAATGGCTCACCGATCAAATTCGTGATATTTATATCAATAATAAAAGATAATACTGATGGAAATGAAAAACAGAAGTTTAAACTCCCATGTAAATACTGAATATAGACGTTGATAAAATAATTACTAAACACCATTCAATTATACAGAAAAAGAGTCGATAAAATAACGTTTTTAATTTCTAAATTCAATACATTTTTTACTGTAATCAAATAAAAATTTTGGCTTTCGTTCAAGATGAAAATTATGCAGAAATTTTTCCGTTCATGACTAAAACTGTGGAATAATAACATTATTTTCATTTTTAAGAATAATTTTCTCATCTGCCGTTTATTTAAATTAAAAACAAAAGTGCTATAATTAATCATGTTGGACTTATACAATAATTTCAATAATAATTATTACGAATCACCCTCATTTACAAAAACTTTTTTGCAAAATAACTGAGATTTATTGACGAATAATTTTAGTTAAAGTACTTTCTATATTCATTCATCACTAATAATTCTGATATGCCCAGATTAGAAATTTTATTCTCAAGAAAATTGTATTTTATTCAAGTTTTCCTCTTATTTTAAGATTTTTTGTCTTGAATTTGAGCATTCAGCATATCAAAAATCAGTAAAAAAATTTACTGCAAACCCAATTAACAGTAGACATGCTATTATAACCCATATAGCAATCTTTTACAAGGCTTGCGTAAAACTGCTCTAAAGTTCGATAGTTGCTAGCGTCAAATTCTACCTATTTAAATTGCAAATAGCTGTCGCAGGTTTTTGGTAGAAAAAATGCGTCAAAAACGAACAAAGCATTTAACAATGAGCAAATTATATACAATTCTTGAGTCAGTTTCTTGTAACACCATTTTGTGCAAGGCACATACGTAGATAGAGACACTAGAAACTAAAGGTTTTGCACAAGGTTCTGCAACAGGAATCTTACTCAAATACGTATACCTTGGGAATAATCCCTGATATCTATAGAGGCTTTCTAGACAAAAATTTTTCAATCAGTATTATACCGATAGCTAAGTTGGTCCCAACTTGCTGTCAATCTACCGCCACAACTTGCCACCAAGTTGGCAACAACTATTTGGAAATGAACTCAGTTGGCACCAATTTGTCTGAAACTTTCTCTGAATCTTTTTGCTGTCAAGTTGACAACAAGTTTCTCAAGGAACTTGGCGACACGTTGCGGCAACAGATTAGTCCAGTCAGCCTGAAAAAAGTGGTTTGTTGGCAACTTTTGGAAAAAATGGTCCAATTTTGAATTTTTTAAGTAAAAGCTTTTTTAGCCACGTTAAGCACTTTTTGGTAGGGGAAAATCTTATGGGTTCGCGTCACTGGCATGCTCATGACTGGCGCACGTGCAGTGTGCTGTGCGCCTTAGACACTTTTTGGTAGAGGAAAATCTTATGGGTTTGCGTCACCGACATGCTTATAAGGTACAGTACCCAGTATTTGAACAGGTTTAAAAGTAAAATGTATTTGATCTTACTTTTAATATATAAAGATGTAATTATTAGTTCAAATTAGTGATTTTCAAGAAAATATAAACAATTTTGAATTGATTGAAGCGCAAAATAACGCAGATAATTGGATATTTATATTCTGACAACGTTTTTAAGATAGACTATGAGAGAGTAGTAGCTGAACAATCAATTCTGACAAGCCGCAGTAGTTGAACACTCCGGAACCAGTAGTTGAACTAATAAAATATATGGCAATAGGCACAGAAAATTTTTTCAACGTTTTATTGAAATATCAAAAGAATTATAACATATCATTGTCTAATTAAGAATTATAATATTAATATTTAATACGTTCATTTAAAAATGAGAAATATTTGTATTTAATTTGTTAATTACATTTTTTATGAATCATAAAACAAATTTTCAATTATAAATCAAAAAAACTCAATTCAAAACATTCAATAACTTTTAACTACTCTCATTTTTAGCTATAAAACTTATTTAATTTGCAGTAATTAATACAAATCACAATGCTGATCACTAGCCCTAGCCCATAAACCTATTAGAGGGTTGAGTGGTATTAAATTTATATGGTGTAAACGGGTGCTTATTCCGCTTAATTGGCCCCTTAAATTAAATTAATTGAAATAATAAAACTAACAAATGAATCTAAATTAATTAATAAAAGGGCGCTACCGGGATTTTTAATCGCGGTTCCCGGAACCGGAACCAGAGCTGAGCTTATCTACAGGGAGAGAGAGTGGAGGAAGGTGATCTGGAATGAATAAATTTTTATTTAACAACGGTACCAAAAAATTTATTAACAACAAAATAAAATAACAACTTGTTCACTCGCACGTACACTGACTCACTTAAGACTAACTTAACACTACGACTTATTACTACCGAGGATTCCGGGCTAAAACCGACGCCTCAACTTAACCTAAGTAGCCAGCAAAGCACCTCGTATAGAGGCTATCGTATACGAGGGCGATGTGTAAATTCCTACGCACTATACCCACGAACTATAAAAGTTATTACAAAATTTAATATCAGAAAATTATTACGTCAAACTTTTTGCTTAATTAATTCAGTCATTATCTAACAATTAAATCGTAAACCATTTTCACAACTAATAATTTAATTCTTAAAAAAATCTACACTAAAAACCGATGCCTGAATTTATTCCAAATTAACCACGAGTTTAATACTCAACATTAAATAAATTTTCCGGATTTTACAGATTAAAATTTATATATTTATTTCCCAAAATTACTATTCCATTCATCCCAACTTAATTATAAATCCTAATTCCAAATTTCAAATTAAAATCATCAACTAATTTATTGCCGTGGTCTTAATGATACAACAATAAGTATTTAATTACAAGAGGTCTTCGTATCTTGAATTAATAGATTAAAATATATTGACAGAGGTCTTAATAATCTGCCAACAATGTTCGGTTACTTCCGAGATTTTACAAATTAATTTTTCCTGAATTTACTTAATTTATTTTATGAATTGTTTCGTTAAATTATTTTACCTTGTCTAATTTATTTCACCAGAATTTTATAAATCCATTTTACTAAGAGACCGAGTTCAATATATAAAATGACCACGTGGAATTTTTCGATTTATAAATAATTAATAAAACAATTTATCTCAATGTAAAATAAATTCACGAAAAATTATGCACGGGTATCCAATCTTAATTGCGTCGAAGTTCAGTAGCCAATTCTCAATAAATTATATTAAATAAATAATACTTTCTTGTAACAAATAATATTAAATAATAATAATTCAATTGTTCTTACTAATAAATTATCACGTGAAATAATTGCCAGGAATTTGCGCGCTCAAAATGGACGCCGATGTTCGTTAGTGCGTAGTTATCTTTGACCTTGGGTACACGTTAACTGCGTTGTAAATTCAACCGATGCTTGGCTAATCCGTGAGAAGACAATGAAATTTTCTCGAAGCTTTTAATTCTCGGTTTTATTTTATGAAATGAAATAAATGTAACTAAACCGATTTTCCAGATGTTCAGAATGATTTAGAATTAATCGAGTAAATTAATAAATTCTCACGACAATTAACACCGCAAGGTCCTTGAGCAGTCCTCGGGTATAAACCCCCTAGAGGTACGCTCAACGGCAACTAACGAATAAAATTTAATTGCAATTAAATGATTATTGAATTAATATTAAATGAATTGAGAATAATCAATCAGAGGAGAAGTAAACTGAGTATAAGCCCCGCGGTCCACTCCTAGCCCACAGTGTAATTATTGATACCTTGTTTGATTATACGACGATCTAACTCACTACTCGAGATTGGAGTCCTAGATGTTATTGGCTTCTGTCGTCTCGTAACTACTCCGGGGATCGGTTCTCCTTGATTTGTGGCACACTGTCTCATGGTTACACTACTTCTCCCTGTCACAACGCCTGGCTCACCTATATAACAACCCCCAAAATACCCCCTCCTACTCTCTCTTTAGGCCCGAAGATCGAGGCGCACCAGTGCTAGTCGAATAGTTATCGATCTCTGGCGACTTATCGATGCAGGGTAATTTTACTCTGAGCAAGATCATGTCAACTGGACCCCCTATTTTCCACTTGATCATGAAAATTAAGTTCATGTATCTTTTTTATAAGTACATACCAAGATAAAATGATCCGCGAAACGATTTTTAAAAATTTCGATTTTAACAATAATTTTTTTTACAATGAAAATTTTAGGTACTTTTAATTAAAAAATGGATTGTAAATCAACCGTTTAAGTTAAATTAATGGGGCTTGAAGGATTTGTTTTTAAAATGTTTATATTTTAATAAAATATTAATAACTAAAAATTATTTGTTTATTATCATATTGTTAATTAACTTTTAAGTTAACAAATGAAAATTTCACTGACTTCTCGGTGAAAAAATTAAGTTTTTTTTTATCGGTTACATGCGTTATTTATTAAAGTTTAAGATTTCAGAAAAAAATTTCACTGCTCGCGATTTATTTAAACAATATAAATTTATTTATCACAGCGCGCCGAGCGCCAGGCGCTGTCAGAATACCGCGCCGTCGAACGTCAGACTATGTTATTAGCTTCGATTAATTATAATTAAAAATAACAATCAAAAATATAACTATCAAACAAATTTTATTATTATTATGATCAATATTATGACTAATAAAATAAGTAAATTCTCTATAATTAAAGAAAAATAGAAAAAACGAACTAGTAATAAATATTAAATTTTGTAGACATTTGTTAACTTTATTTTATTTTTTTTTTTAAACTTGGTTAATAAAAACTTTTTTATCTTCCGAAACATTTTTAATTGTTATTTTTAATTATAATTAATCGAAGCTGTAACATAGTCTGACGTTCGACGGCGCGGTATTCTAACAGCGCCTGGCGCTCGGCGCGCTGTGATAAATAAATTTATATTGTTTGAACAAATCGCGAGCAGTGAAATTTTTTTCTGAAATCTTAAACTTTAATAAATAACGCATGTAACCGATAAAAAAAAACTTCATTTTTTCACCGAGAAGTCAGTGAAATTTTCATTTGTTAACTTAAAAGTTAATTAACAATATGATAATAAACAAATAATTTTTAGTTATTAATATTTTATTAAAATAAAAACATTTTAAAAACAAATCCTTCAAGTCCCATTAATTTGACTTTAACGGTTGATTTACAATCCATTTTTTAATTAAAAGTACCTAAAATTTTCATTGTTAAAAAAATTATTGTTAAAATCGAAATTTTTAAAAATCGTTTCGGGGATCATTTTATCTTGGTATATACTTATAAAAAAAATACATGAATTTAATTTTCATAATCAAGTGGAAAATAGGGGGTCCAGTTGACGTGATCTTGCTCCCCTGTTACAATTGTTTTTATAAATAATAATAATGTGAAGCGAATAATAACAATAGTAAGTACCCGCCCAGATTTTCATCATTTTTATAATTTTTTCTTAATTAACTCTTAATTAAGTCTTAATTAACTTTTGAAAAATCAATTTGACAATATAGGTATCCCGAGTCGAAATTTGAGTTCTGTTTTGACGGCACTTTTTTCCAACTTAACTTTCAGATAATTTTACCATCAAACCAGACTTTACATTATTAAGTGCTTTGTGAGCGTACGTCTGGTTTAACGGTAATTTGTGGAGTTTTTTCCCATTCTGACGTGTTTACCATTAAACCAGACGTTAAATAATTATAATGCTGACCATAATATTAATGGTAATATTTAAGAATGGCTAGCGATTTGGGATCGAATCCCACTCGGATCCTTTTTTTTTTTTTATTTTTAATGAAATAATAATAATACTTGATATTTTCTATAAATAAATAAATAAATAACTAAACGAATAGAGAACCTGAACATTATTATTAAGATAATTATAATTATTATTAAATTATTAATATATAAGGCGACGATTAAATGTGATTCCAATACAAAAAATTGTACTGACGTGGAGCTTTTTTTTTTCTTATGTTGTTGTGAGTCATGAAGGCAGCATTCGTGATAGTTATTGTAAGTACTCGTCGACCATATCTTAATTAACTAACTTAAGAATCCCTTAGATATAAATAATAATCGAAAAACCGCAACGCCCGGGTTCCGAACCTACCCGAGTCAAAATTCGAGTCCCGTTTTGACCGTAAAATGTGCCAACTCTTCAAAGTCTAATATGCCGCTGAAAATCGAGTCTATTTTGACCGTACAAGACGGTATCGGAAAATAAATACGGTTAAAACAGGCGTACGCACGTCTGTTTTGACCGTAAAAATTTCTAGGAGTATAATATTATCATTATAAATATTATTACTATATTTGTCATCTTGTTGATTATTATTATTTCTCTTGTCATCTTGTAGTTCTTAGGCGCGAAAATTCGAATTAATAAAAAACATGAAAAGTTGACATTTAAAAATTAAAAATGAAATAATAATAATAATAATAATAATAATCTCAGAGAAAGGTTTTTTTTTTCAAAAATTTGAATTTTGAAAAAAAAATATCATTCTTTTCTAAATTCAGCTTAGTTCACATATTTTCACTGCAAAATATTTTAAAATATATAAGAATCGCAGGTAATTGTTTAATTTCACGTTTTTTAAAAGTAATTAATTTTTTGATATTTTTTCATAGTTTTTTTTTAATCCAACAATTGACGTTTTTCATATTTTTTTTAATTCTAAAATTCAAATTTTTCAAAAAATTAAAAAAAATTTTTCTATTTTAGATTTACTCTGATAAAAAAAAATATTTTACAAGTAGAAAAAAAAAATTTTTTAAATTATCGATTTTTCGATATTTTGCTAAAACTTTTTTTTAACCCAAAATTTGAAATTTTTCATAATTTGTTTTTGAAAACATTTTTGAAAAAAATTTTTCTATTTTAGATTTACTCTAAAAAAAAAAAAAAATATCTATTAAATAGAAAATAATCTAATCATGTTGATTTCACACCCCGTGAAAATAAGCAATTACCGAATCTTACAATTGAAATTAGAAGTATAAGATAAATAATTGAGAATGGGAAACTAAATTTCAATTTTGAATGTCTATAAATAATAATAATAAAAAATAGAAATAATAATAAAATTAATATTATTCATTTAATTAATTTCCCCGTAAAGTTCTTTTTCAGATTCCACTCAGAACTTAGTCATTTCAAAACGCATCATTTAAAAAGTTTATGAGACTACTGAGATTCGCTTTTTACCAATCGGCCGTGTAGCGATGCGGGTAGCGCGTAAGTCTTGGCGAGCGATAGGTTCCGAGTTCGGTTCTCGGTTAGGGCAAAGTGATTTTTATTTATTTCTTTATTTACGAAGCGTATTAGGTTAAATTATCATAAGTAATCCTTTCCTCCTATCTCCTTACTCCTTAATCTGTACAAACTGGACAACAAATAACCCCTGTTCATAAAAAAAAACTCTCCCAAATTTAGGAAATCATTCATTTTTGTTTTTTTCATTACAAAATTAATTTATATATTTTTTTATGCTCATAAACGATTTTGATAGTAGTAATTGTAATAATTGTTAGTAACAAATTTTTATGTTAATGACAATTATTATTAATTACTACTACTTACTTTTTATAACAATAATAATTATTATTCATAATAATAATTATTATTATTGCATTGATTAAAACAAAAAAAAATAAATAAATGGGATTTCAGTTGGATTTGAACCCGTATCCCTAAGTATTTTAAAATTTAATTTATTATTTATTATTATTATTTCAAGCCTGGTTTGACCGTAATCGTGGTACAATGGGACAAAACTCCAGTAGTTACGGTGAAACCAGGCTCAGTTTAAATGAGCTATCAATACAGCGCCAAGTCTGTTTTGACCGTAAAATTGAGATGGGAAAAAATTACGGTTAAAACGGAACTCGAATTTCGACTCGGGTAGTCCTAACGCTCGCCAGTCTTATACACTATCCGCAATACTACGCAACCGACTTCTATCCAAAGACTTGAGTGAGTTCATATAAACTATACAGTCTAGTCGAGAAGTGAGTTTTCTACGAAAAATCGTTACAATGCTCTTAAAAATATGGCGATTGGTGCGTTGGATTCAGAATTTAATTCTGAGAAAGTGGTATTTTTTAATTTATCCGCCATTAAAAATTTTATTTGTTATAAACAAAAAACGAAGAGAAAAAAAGGGAGTCTTTGTTTTGTAGCTATTACTTCAAAAATATTGAAGTTATCTGAAATTTGAAAAAAGATCCTAAAAGAGTAGAAAATTTTAGTAAGATAAGTCTCAACTCCCGGAGTTGTAGCTCCATTATTTATAATTTTAATTTAACGTTGAAATTTGGGCTTCGCGCGGCCGTTTCAGGGCCTAGGCGTCGCCACCAAGCAAAGTATGCAACACAAAATAATTTTTTCATAACATTTAATATTAATTTAAAAATCTGATTAAATTATAATGTCATCTAGGCACTTGAAGGAATATAGCCCCGCAAAAAAAAATTTTTAGCTTGATTTTTGTTTAAGTTATTTAATTGTTATTTAACAAATTTTTCATAGACTTGAGTTTTCACAAAATCTCTCATAAAAATTAAAAAAATGTGTCTATAACTCTATTTTTTTTTTTTTAGGAGTTCTTGTTATATAAATAATGAACAAGATTCCGTTGTAAAAGCTTATAAAAGTTTTTTCTCACCTCCGGGCGGAAAGCGTCAATTTTCCTCCCGCTGCGCTAAACGAAAATGCCGCTTTCCGCCTCCGTCGAGGAGAAAAATAGTATACACACCACGGGCAGTAAATAAGAAAGCCTCAGATCACATGTTTATTGACCTCGGCTTCGCCTCGGACAACAATTACATGTGATCTGAGACATTTCTTATTTTACTGCCCTAGATGTGTAATATACTATTTCATTTGTTTATAATGATTTTTTAAAGTTATCAAAAATTGAAATATCCGGCTAATGTTATAAAAAAAAATTTTTTTCCGAAATCTTTAATTCCGGTTGTTTTTGTATTAACATATTGCATTTAGTAGCTTGGCTAATGAATTTTTAATATTAATTGTTTAAAAATTTGTTATAAACAAATAGAAAAGTTGAATATTTTTGAAAATTTTTTTTTTCGTCATTTCATCATCTTAGTAGAATAATGATTAAAAAAAAAAAATTTCTTAAAAAAATTTTATAATTGTTTTTTTCATTTATCAACCATTTAAATTATTTATTAAGAAATCATTTTTTTTTAAATCATCAATTACAATTCTAAAAATAATTATGAAAGAATTTTGTTTTTACTTGAATTTTTTATTGTTTATTTTATAAACAATTTCTTATAAACAAATTTCTATTTTCATTTTATTTTTTTCCGTAGCTTTAAAAAATTACAAGTTCAGCCATGTGCATCAGAGTTAAAAAAAAAAATGTTTCTTTATTTTTTACTGAAATTTAAAATACTTTACCCCATCAAAGTTGAAGCGATCAACTATTTCATTAACTTATGTATTGTTATAACTTCTAAGCTATTGATGATACGGTCTTTGACATTCAAGACGATCTTTTAAACAATTTATTAATTTATATTATAAATTTTTTATATGCTCGATATCTATTATGGTTCAATTTTTATACATATTTGTTTATAAAAAAATGCATTACTTGAATCATTAAATGATTATATCTTTTAAACTATTGAAATTACGACTTTTATGATTCACGACAATTTTATAGCGTAATTATCGGACTACTCAAAAATAATTTTTTTATATTTTTAATTTGATTTGTTTATCAGTTTATTTTATTTATTTAAATTACTACACGGTCAATGATACATTTTCTTATAAACAAATGTTTATAAAATAAAAATGAAAATAAAATTAAAAAAAAATAAATAATAATAATAATAATAGTTCTTCGGATATTTTTTACGGTCAAAACAGAAACAAGTACGTCTGTTTTAGCGGTATTTTTCACCTGCACCGTCTTCTACCATCAAAACAGACGCATTCTCAGGCGGAAAATCAGCCTTCAAAGGGCTTGGACACTTCTACCGCTAAAACAGAACTAGAATTTCGACTCGGGATCAAACGATTGCAAATTTTATGAATCGTAAAGATATCCTATCATGTGGAGAACTTTTTTTTAATAAATTTTTTCTATTTGTTTAAACAAATAGTTAATTAAAAATTAAAAATTTGTTTCCACAATGTAGGTATTAAACGATTGAAAATTTTATGAATCGTAAAGATATCCTATCGTGTGGAGAACTTTTTTTTGAAAAATTTTTTCTATTTGTTTTAACAGATAGTTAATTAACAATTAAAAATTTGTTTCCACAATGTAGGTATTAAACGATTGCAAATATTATGAATTGTAAAGATATCCTATCGTGTGGAGAACTTTTTTTTGAAAAATTTTTTCTATTTGTTTAAACAAATAGTTAATTAACAATTAAAAATTTGTTTCCACAATGTAGGTACTAAACGATTGCAAATTTTATGAATCGTAAAGATATCCTATCGTGTGGAGAAATTTTTATTGGTGGCAATCGACGTGGTTTTTTATTGTCTAGAGCTGATTAGTTTTTGGAATCGATAAGTGGAGCTATTTAAAAGTTATCCAAAAAAAATTAGGAAAACGGTTGACCCTGAAGGCCATCCCTGCAACTTCCCGCTAATTCCATACCTAGGCGCTTAAAATAGCACTTATGACGTTTTTGAGCTCTTCGAGCTCAAAAATACAATATATGTGTTATTTTGAGCTCTCCGAGCTCGAAGAGAGATATCTTTTCTCTGCTTTTGAGATCTTTGAGTTCAATAATCTTACCAACGTTCGATGAAACACCATTTTTTTCATTTTCAAACTGCTATAACTTTTGAATGAATCAACCCATTTGCACGCGGTTGGCGCCGATCGATGTAGTTTTTTGAGCTCTTTAAATAATCTGCAACAAAAAAATTGATCTGATAAAACATTTCGGAGTTATTACAAAAAAAAAACACTTTTCGATTTTTTTCGACAACGATATCTCATGAACGCATCAATCGATTCTGACGTTTTGGAGGCGATCGATGCGGGTTTTCAAGGTTAAGAGCTGATTAGTTTTTTGAGGTCGATCGGTTCAGCTAATTCAGAGATATTTAAAAAAATGAAAAAAAAAAAACAACTTTTTTTCCACTTTTTTGCGATTTCTCGAAATCTACTAGTCCGAATCGGTTTCAACTTACAGGAAATCTAAGTTTGGCGAAGACCTTTGGAATGACATTAACTGTGAGCAAATCGGTTTAGCCGTTCAGAAGTTATAAGAGGTTTATATATATACACACACACACACACACACACACACACACACACACACACACACACACACACACACACACACACACACACACACACACACACACACACACACACACACACACACACACACACACACACACACACACACACACACACACACACACACATACATCCATACGGGCGTACGGACATCATCGTAAAAATAGTCAGGAAAGCTTCTTAGGGTTTCAAAACGTAGAAATCTGTTGAAACCTCGATTTTTGCAAAACGGCGTAAAACCAGTAACTTGCCGATTTTTCGAAAATCTTCGATTTTCTTAGCGGGAAGTTAAAAACCACTTCTGAAAAAATTTTTAACTTCCCGCTAAGAAAATCGAAGATTTTCAAAAATCGGGAAGTTATTGGTTTTACCCCGTTTTTCGAAAATCGAGTTTTCATCAGATCTCGACGCTTTGAGGTCCTAGGAAGCTTCCCTGACTACTCCCGCGAGGTTGTCACTATGTCTGTATGTGTGTATGTGTGTGTGTGTGTTTTTTTTTTCTTTTTTTTTTTTTTAGGGGGGGGGGAATCCTTTTTGCGGATTCCAGACATAGCTGTTTGGGCCGAGGCTTTATATCCCTGCTGCAAATAATTATCGCCGAGACCGTATTTGCGCGTGGCTTGCCCATGGTGCTTAAAAAATTATTCGTCATATGGCGGACGTATGCGGGTTTTTACGTGCAGGGGATACTCAATTTGTAAATAAATAGCGTACGACGCCATAACCCTCTAATCCTCTAAATAAAAATACATGAAAGTCTTGAAGTTAGTCAAAGGTGCGCTTTTTAATTTAAAATGACAGTTGAAACGTAAGCTACTCGACTGTATACAGGGTGTCCCAGAAGTAACGGACGCCATTGTAGGATCTTATGAAAAAAATAATTCTGAGACGAAAAGTATTTAGCCATTTTTTAATTAGAAGCATAGATAATTAATTATTAATTAAAATAACGTCTCTTTATGTGTTAGAAAGAGAGCGCCAGTGTCCAGTAAAGTATGTGCCAAACAAAGACACAACTAACTGTATGACTAAGTAGCTACTATAGCTAACGTAGTCACACACATATACTTACACATTCACACGTGCAAGCGTCTTCGTTTGGAACGCACTTGACTGGACACTAGTGCTCTCTCTCTCTAAAGCATAAAAGGACGTTATTTTAATTAATAATTAATTATCTATGCGTCTGATTAAAAAATGGCTAAGGACTTTTCGTCTCAGAATTATTTTTTTTATCAGATGCTACAATGGCGTCCGTTACTTTTGGGACACTCTGTAGAGATTGGTGACGCTTGCGTGACATTATCCTCGACTGTATAAAGTTCTATACAGCCCAGTAGATACTGGCGCGTACGCGTATTATTTACAAATTGAGTGTCGTCTGCGCGTAAAAACCCCGAAACGTCCGCCTAGGACGAAAAGATTAGTAAATAAGGATAAATTAAATTAACTATTATTATACTTGAAGCATACATGATACATTTATTTATATTAATTATACAATTAATTTGTCAAAATAGATAAATCTATTAACTTCTAAATATTTTCAAATCGCAAATCAACATCGATAGATATAAATAAAAAAATTGTGTGTAAACTCCAATAAACTCCAAAAATTTGTTTAAGGAACTTTTCTTTCAAAAATCATTATTTGTATCAAAGATTGAATTTCCATAAAAAAATTTTCAATTATCTAATAAGCAAAGCATTTGTTTATAACAATTTTTTAAAAAATATGAGATAAAAATTTTTAAAAGTTATTTCTATGCAGCTTCTAAAACATAAAAATGGATCATTAATAATATTTTGAAGAAATAAATTTTTTCGATGATTAATTTACGTTTTTAATTTTGCAACAACGAAAATTATCAATAGAAAACTATCACACTTGCAATGTACATATTCAAACAGAAAAAAATTATTGATTAACTATTGCATAACTAATTGAAAAATTGTGATAAAAATTTTTTTCAGGTGAATTATTGTTTATTTATCTATCCAGTAAGCTCCTGATTTTTTTCATGTTTTAAATTTTATACTTAATGTGTTAAAATAATTTTTATTAATAAGGTGTCCAAAGTAGGCGTAGCTTACGCAAGCCATCAGAGCACCCGTTTTCGGCCGTATTTTCATCCCTCTGTGAAAATTATAAATATTGGTCCTACAGTTCCGAAAATCAAAACTTTTTATAGTAAATTTTTTCCTCTTTTTGAATCTTTTTTCAAATTTGGAAAATCTTTATTAGTTTTTGAGATACTTGCAAAAAACTAAACCCCTTTATTTTTTTTAGTTAAATGTTAATAACTTTTGCAATTTTTGCAAGTGGAACCTCATTTTTTTTTCAAAAATCATCTAGATACCATTCCAAATCGAATGACACCTCAATTATAATTTTCGGAGACTGCTGAAAAAAGTTGACCAAAAAGGCACTTGTTGATTAGACTATATACTAGGGTGTTTCAAAAAAAAAAAAAAAAAATTTTTTTTTTAATGGTGTTGAAAAGTTGAAAGTACATTTAAAAAAAAAAATTTTGGCGCCTATTAGAGCCCTTAATATTAATATTAAGGTTTGCCTCAATTCATTTGTAATTTTTCTATTTAAATAAAACGAGAAAACTTTTTTTTTATTTTTGAATTTTAATTACTTCGGAATGGCTTGTTTACGCAATATCCCAGAGAGA
This sequence comes from Cotesia glomerata, assembly GCF_020080835.1. Lineage (NCBI taxonomy): Eukaryota > Metazoa > Arthropoda > Insecta > Hymenoptera > Braconidae > Cotesia > Cotesia glomerata. The sequence goes on from NC_058165.1 coordinate 10,799,390, forward strand.
GGTCTTATAGGAAATTTCACGTTCTACAAAAAACGTTTGAAGGTCAAAGTTCCTCAGATCAACCGTTTCAAAGATATTTGCAATCAAAAATAACACCAATCAAAAATTTCAAATATTTTCCAATAAAATTGCAAAAAAAAATCGTACTTTATATTGATATTGTTTTTTTTTTTTGTAAAATCAATTGAATTCTGTTAATTTAAGATTTTAATTTTTTTTTTGCTTATTTACTCCATACGTAACTCACAAAAAGTACAAATACATAAATACAAATACATAAATATAAAGGTTAAAATTATCAAATAAATGATTTTTGGGTTTCTTTTATAACAAATTAATTTTATATTTCATAAAGTTTATAAATTTTTGTAAGATGAAAATGTAAAGTTCCTGATCACACTAACTAAACAAACACTCATCATTGTATTTTATTAAAAATGTTAAAAAAATTATAAATATATTAAATCAATTCAATCAACTATAAAATTTGATTAATTTTTTTCATTTAAAAAATATTGAATGAGCTTTATTCAGCTCCGTCGATAAAAGTAGTATATTCGTTTGATTTGAGTAATGTAGTTAGTAAGCTCTGTGTTGGTAAGCTTGGTCGTTCAGTACCAATTTCTCTTTGTTACTCTGCTTTCAATGCTTTGTTCTATCTTCTCGTCGTTGTCTTTCTTTATTGATACTGATTGTTATTTAAATTCGTTATATTATTAATTTAATTTGCTTATAATTAAAATATATAAGTTATAAATTTTATGATCACAATGGTGAAAACAATGTACTTGATTGGTGATGTATTAAGTGAATTTGGTGGAAAAAATTACCTTCATTGAAAGAGGTTATGTCACTTTTATTTTATTATCTCAAAACGAAAAATTTTTCAGTGAAAGAAAGCATATCAACCACTGTCGACAAAGTTTTCGAAATTTGGTGTGTGGCACAAATCCCGACAAGAGAGAAAAGATCTGCTTTTTTAAAACTAACCTCAAATCACAATCGATGGAGGAATTTACAAAAAAACTGTAAGAGGAAAAAGTCAAAATCTCAAAAAAAAAATGAATCCCTTTTTCGGGACGAATTAAATAAACTCTTTGATATAGCTCATGCTGATGTGCTAAATTTACTGGATAAAGAAAAAAGATTATTTTATTTGGGACAAAAATCTTCCAGTCGACGTGGTTTTATTTCATATAATTCTCAACCAATTCCAGAAGATGTTGAAGATATGGATGTTGATGTAAGCGATGAAAATAATAACTACAGTAATAGTGATAACAATAATGAAGAGAACATTGATATCAATTATAATAACAATAATGATAGTGGTACATTTGATCCGAACAAAAACAGTTTCACTGTAAAAAAATCGCGCCAAGTCCACGTTCATAAGACTATTAAGAAAAAAAAATTTGTTTTTTTCTTTACAAAAATATATAAAATAAAAAAATTAAAAAATCCAAGTAACCGATATGATTGTTTATGATTTTCGGAATTAAAAAAAAATTGTGTCATAAATTTAAAAATTAAAAAAAAAATTTGGAACGTATTTAGTGTGCGCGGTCGCAAAATATTTTACTTTTAATAAAATTCGTAAAATCTATTTACTAGGACTTTAAAAAAATTGAAATACACAATGACGCACACCAAGTACGTTCCAAAATTTTTTTCTTAATTTTTAAATTTATAACACAATTTTTTTTTAATTTCCGAAAATTATAAACAATCATATCGGTTACTTGGATTTTTTTATTTTTTTATTTTATATATTTTTATAAAGTAAAAACAAATTTTTTTTTCTTAATAGTCTTATGAACGTAGACTTGGCGCGATTTTTTTACAGTGAAACTGTTTTTGTTCGGATTTTAGTATTTTTTGTAATTATAATAAAAATTTACAATTGTTACCAACTTAAATCTCGCGTTGGCTGCATTGTTTATAGCAAACTATCCCCTTGAAACTACAGTTTATGTAAAAATAATTCCAGCGCACCCTGGCGGGTGTATATGCAAGCTGTGAAATATCTTTTTTTAACTGTAGTTTCCCATCTAATGAAGGATTACTATGCATTCTCGAATTATTTAGTCTGTGGCAGATCACTTTGCTCATCGAAAAAAAGTCAGGATCGAAATTTTTGCGTTGCTATAGTTTGTGCGGATTAAATTCAATAATTTCAAGTAGATTAATTGTTATAAGTGAATATAATTAATTAATAACAGTCAAATAAAGTATTAATTACTGTTATAATATACAATTTAGGAATAAAAAGTACCGTAGAATTAAATAAAATTTTGCAACCTCAAAATACCGTTCTGCTTACAGTAAACACAGTCGGTAGTCTGGCGCTCCGTTTACAGCAGATTTGAACGGAACTTGGCGCCAGATTCTACCGAATCTGTGGATGTCGGAGAGTTCGGTAATGACAATGTTGACTATTCTTGTACAGTTGAGACTGATAATGTTGTTAATCATGAAATATCAAGTCAAACATCTAAGTTATCCCAGAAATCTTTGGAAAGTAATACTTCTCGTATAATCTCTGATTATGAAGATGAAATTCCAAAACAACAAGTTCCTAAAATTGATCTAATGACACCAGAACTTGCTGCGGCTTTATAGAGCGTGAAATTTCCTATAAGACCTCTCTCTGGGATATTGCGTAAACAAGCCATTCCGAAGTAATTAAAATTCAAAAATAAAAAAAAAGTTTTCTCGTGTTATTTAAATAGAAAAATTACAAATGAATTGAGGCAAACCTTACTGTTAATATTAAAGGCTCTAGTAGGTGCCAAAATTTTTGTTTTTAAGTGTACTTTCAACTTTTCAACACCATTAAAAAAAAAAAATTTTTTTTTTTTTTTTTGAAACACCCTACTATAAACCCTATGTACATCTTTATACTCACGCCTAGAAAGTGAAAGATGCGCAGAATAGGTTGCGCACAAAAACGTAACAAGGTCATTCGTTCAGTAGATTTTACTCCTCATATTTTTTTTAAACCGGGAGCTTTATATAAATATCGATTCTTAAGGAGTAAACTCCAATAATAAATCAATTTCAATAATATAATACCAGAGAAAAAATATTTATATATAATTATATATATTTATATATAAATTAGTTATATATAATTATATATGAAAAATGGCCAAATATAATCATATCTAAATATATATAATTATATATAACAATATTTAATTATATATTTATTACATCTAATTAATTATTGGGTTAATTTTATGGATAGAATATTTAATATGGTCCTACACAATTCTGTGTAACCAATTAAAATGCAAAAAAAAATATCTAGATATAATTTTATAGCTATAACACCAGCGGTCACCCATCCAACTATTAACCCTGCTCAATGCTGCTTAACTTTGGTGATCTCCGTGCGTCTTGAAGTGTCTGTCTGCTGTGCTGCTGTCTTAGATGATAATGATTCTATGATCTACATAATGTATCATATGAGTTTATCATAAATGGAATATAAAAATTGATTTTAATATATATTTGGATAGTCATTATTCATACTTTATTTATTTTACCGAATTTCATTATAATATAACACTTATTTAAATAATAAAATAAATAATGATTTTAGTATTAGGTAATAGCAGAGCAGACCAAAACATCTCATAGGAAATGTGACAAATTTTGTATTTCAGAATTATTTAAACGTAATTATAAACATCATTTTACACTTTTTGTGATGACTAAAAAAAAAATTTTTTTTCAAAGAAAAAATTTTTATGTCTGTTAATTATATATAAGTATATATAAGCATATATAATTATATATGGGACTATATACAATCTTGCATGGCTGTATATTGCTCCATATATAGTCATATATAATTGTATATGATTACCCTTGCGGCCTTGAACCCACGGTGATGCCACCCTGGTCGCATAGTGGATGCACCGTGTACTCACTGTGGATACACTATGTATCCATCCAAAGTGGCATCACTGGCATTTTGTGAAATTTTTACATGGTGTATCCACAGTGGGCCTATAGTGTATTCACGGGGAACTCATAGTGCTTTCACGGTGGGCCTATAGTATATCCACGTTGCTTTTATGGTGTATGCACAGTGGTCTCACAGTGTATTTACGATGATCTCATAGTATATCCACGGTGCCTCTGTGGTGGCGTTACTGTGAGTACACATTGCAATCACAACGGGTTCAATTTTTATTTTTTTATGGCAATAATAATCATTATTTTTTAGTTCCTTAAAATAACAATAATAATAATAATAATGGTAATAATAAAAAAAGTTTGGAAAATTCAAAAGTGCACGACTCATAATGCTCATTTAATTATAAAATATTAAAAAAAATAAAAAAACATAAGTCGTTCAAAACTAGTTGCCGAAAAAACAGCTGTACTAGGAAGATACTGCACAAGCGCCTCTAGTGGAATAAATGTACATAACATCTATAGATATGTCACCATCCATGTTAATTTTACA